>NC_054879.1:31333659-31633659 GCF_018320785.1 Cheilinus undulatus | reverse complement strand
GTGTTTTTTCTGTTTATCATTTTGTTCATCTGTTACCTGTGTGTGCCTCAGGCTGGTTTCTTCAAGAGAGACTTCCAGAAGAATAAAGAGGAGGAGGAGTTCAAGAGAGACAGCTGGGACTATGTTCCCAAAAACGACAAACGAGAGAGCACTTCCTAATCCCGACCTACACCTCTGACTGCTGATATCTGAACACAGGATGATGGAGTTTACACAGTGACTGTATAACAGTCACTAATGAGACATGTGCTGATGGATGAGGTGCTGTGAAAATATGGCAACCCAATTTTCACCAGAACGGCAGGAAATACTGCTGTTGAACATCATCGGCCAGTGAAATCTCTCCGGACTGTGTCAAGTGGACTGCAGCCAAAATCAGACAACAGATTTGTCTTTTGAGTGTGACACACTTGAACTGTCTCCTGAACACACCTGAATCTTGTGCCTTATGTTTTACCTTGACATGCCTTAACAAATATAGACTCGTTTAATGACTTGAAGAAGGCTGCAGTGACCAATGGATGGATGGAGGATTATTTTTAAAAGGGAAATGATTGAATTGGAAGGTCTTCAAGAATCTCTTGGATGTGGCATCACCTGAGTCCTTTTTTACCTTTTCAAAAGGAAACAAACCAAAGGAAGAGACTTTTAAAGACCTATAATCTCAGGGGATGGTATCTGTTCTCTGATTGACTCTTACTTTTCTTTTTTTTGTCTGTGTTCGTTCTCTTTTAATGTTATTGTTTACCTGCTGACCAATATTTTATGCACTGGCTACACAAGCAGCGCAAACTGGTTATATTTCACTATATGACCGCCGTAGCGAGGGTTGCTGCATTTTACTGTTGCAGGATATTATAGAGTTGCTGCTTTCTGTGAGTCACTTCAGACTAACACTGGCAGCATAATGCATCTGTGCCTTAATGGAAATCACTCTTTTTGCTCTGTCGCGTGTTTCTTCTGCTTTCAGATGTTTTTACTCTTGAGGGGTCATTTTGATGGCAAGAGACCTGGAAAGTCTAGGTTAAGATGCCCTCTGTATGCTAAGCATAGTAGCCAACAGAGGGCAGCAACAAGACTGGCATTTCAAAGTTTTCTTGAGTGGCTCTGAAAGTTGTTAGTTAATTATTTAGCAAAATTGTCCCTGCATTATCCTCAATTGAATTATACAGGATGGAATGGGTGTCATGTCAACAACATGGTGTTCTCTTGCATCATTTCAAGGATATGGGACCAACTCATGGCATGTGACACATAGAGAAGCAAGTAACAGGGCACCGGTAGCCTGGTGGTTGGTGGTCATGTCTACGCAAGTGGTCCAGATTCAAATCTGACCTGTGGCTGCTGTCTTTCTTACCCTCACGCAATAGGAGCACCAGTTACAAAGCAACAAAATCAGCTTGATATCATTGAGTCACATTGTAGTATCCTGAGAGGCCTCAAACAATGCTTTTCCTCTGTTGCACATATTTTCTGCTCTCTCCTTCACATCAGCATGGACAAGGAACAAGAAAGGAGGGAAATGACAAGATACCAGGAGTATCAGACAGTAAAATATTCTCAATCTTCTTTCCTTTTCCTCACTCACTAGAGCTTGCTGGCTTGGTATACAAAGTGGTGATAGTTGTGAATTGATAATATTAATATCTTTGTTTGAATTGTGGTGCTCTGACTTTTACCAACATGGTTGCAAAGCCATGCGAGCTGTCAGAGGTTTGTTTCAATAGAAAATGTCACACCTCGCCCATACACTTCCTTTAAAAGCAAAATAAGAGTGCTTTGAGGGGAAAAACAGAAATGTACAGGGCAGAGAATTATATATTTTACAGATGCCATGTGGTTAGTGAGCATGCTTAATATGATGTCTGATGCACGTTGTTAGGATATGGTGTCTGTAAGATGTGCTTCAAATTTTATAATGCAGTATTTTACTGGAGTTTTATCAAAAGCCACTGAAAAAAAATAAGTTTTAGTTGTTTCTGGAAAATATAGATTTGTTTTTTATTGACAAAAACCTGAACTGCTGCCCATCCAGTTTCAAACATTTGCTTGTTCTTGTTGTGTCATCTACCATGGAGCCAAATACATAATAAATAAATAAAAAATAGAAAATTGATTTAAAAAAATTACAATAATGATAATTTTCATAGAAAATTTAAGAAAAATATTAGGCAAATGGCCTTCAAACAAATATTACATAAACTTCAGTTAAACTTATGTCAACTTTTCTAGAAAGAATCAGTTCATAATTGTTACTCCTGTAGGATTTGAATATGAATAATGAAGCATTTCATTTATAACGTGCTTTTTTTTTTTTAAAGTAGTCAAACATGCTGCACACATTTTAAAAAGCAAAATGTTTGTGTACATTTTTTTGCCAAACTTTTTTTTGGTCAATATCTGTTTCAGTCTCTTAATTTTAAAGGTAAAATGCTCTTAAATTTTCCTAAGCTATCAGTGTGAAAGTGCTGTAAAAGATGTGACTAGATAGATAAACTAGATAGAAAGGGGAAAAAATAGACAACAAATCAAGAGACAAGGTTGAATGATGGATGGCTACTTGAAAATGTTTTAAGATATTTAATATACTCACAAGCTTGTCTTTGTTTCAGTTTGTTGCTTATGCATACATTTAAAAGAGCTGCTATGCTTCTATTTGTTTCTGTATTTTGTACAAATGCACAACACAAAGATGTTTTAAAATATTTTAATAATAACTTTATTCTTGTTGTTTATGTGATGATATTCTGCACTGGAGAGTCTCACTGCTTTTGTCAACACGTTTCTATTAAAATGAAGGATTTTCTTTTAAAAACTTTGAACTTGTTTCTTTTTTAAACTGTTAATCTAAAATTTAGCAATAAAAACACTTTAAAACAGTTCATGGCCTAAATTTAAAAATAAAATTTTTAACAGTCTTTGGACCCTAAAGGTAAGCACACCAAACAAATAATGACACATATTTATAGAATAAACCTTGACAAAGTTTTACTAATTTTTCAACAATTCTTAGATAAAATTGGTATTTTAAAAGTTCCATATTTTAAAAAAATGCCTTTTGCTTTCTGCACCAGAAACAGGATTAAGTAAAAAAAAAAAAAAAAAAAAATAGGCAAAGAGAATGTAAACATTAATTGCATTATAAAACCATTATCCTTATCCTTATTAGGTGACATTTGTCATGCCATAATTAAAAAAACAGGCAGTTTCAGTTAGCTTAAACATTATCTAAAATTATATTAAAGCCAAAGTAGTCGATTTAAAATAATTCACATTCAGCTAGATTGTAAAACAGGAAGTAGTTTTAATCATTTTTGTTGCCATAGTCTACTTCTTGATGCTGCACTTACAATAATAACATAAAGAGGGCAGTGGTAAGTCGTGGTCTCTGAGGTGAAATGTTGTGATTCCAAAACACCTACAACAGTGCATCCTCTACTGGACTCAAATGCAACTGCAGGAGACAGTTGACTCGGCCTCGTCCACCTCCTCCCCGTACAAAGTGATGAGCTGAGGGTGGACCCTGACAAAGAAAATAAGAACACAACACAGTTAAGTTTTCAGCTGCCAAATCCTTGTCTTCAGTTCCTGAAAAAACTCATCTTCAAAGCAAGTCTTCTACCTTAAACTTCAAGATCAACAGTAAAGTTAATGGGTAGCTCTCCACAATGTGACTGAGTGAGCAGACAACCCATGATTACTCACACACCCGCACAAACTCTCCCAGAAGAGACGTGTTTTAGACGGTATTTTTAAAAGGTGGACTCAGCACCTATGTTAAAAAAGAAAAGTTAAAATTGAAGCCTTTTTGTGTCTAACCTTGCAAAGCAGATAGATTGGCCAGATTCCATGTCTGTCATCAGGCAAATACATCCTGTAAAGCTCCAATCTGAAATGATCATGCCAGGTCTGAGAACAGGCCTAACCAGTCAGCGTCATTTGAGGAGAATGGGGCGGGGGCTACAGGTGACGTTTAGTTCTACTGGCTGCTGCTGAAGTAGTGTTAAGCTGGGATTTAGCTATAGTATAGCCTAGGTTTTATCAGAACTGGACATTTCTTGATTAAATAAAGAGAAAAGAACATCACTGGAAGCTTTTTAAGATGGAAAAGATGCTTTTGCAGTTCTCCTGACCAGCTTCTACATGAGTCTGGGATGGTTAGAGGAGAGGTTTAATTGCACTGTATGCTGGGATGTACGTGGCTGCCATTGGTGTAGTGATCAGCCCGTATGTAGCCATAACACAGCGGCAGTTTGATCACAATTGGGCCACATTTTTTTATTAAAACAAGCTCAGGTTACAACTGTAGCTGCCGTGCCTGAAAACCTCATTTTGGCTTGTCTCTCTGATTGGCCTGTAATGAATGCAACAGAACGCTCATCCAATCACCTCTAAGATTTTTTTTTTTTAAAGTCCTGCCCTTCCTAAACACTTTTTATGAGAGGTTTCCCAGACAGATGTGAGATATATCCCATGCAAAGGAAATATGAAACAGTCTATCTGGGGTGTCCTCTGTGTCTGTTATACGTTGCTTACAAATAAATGGTTGCACTTTAATTCTCTATTGTATTTCTACCATTGTCAAGGTTTTTTATCACAAGTTACTGATCTCATGTGCATTCAAATCTTCTCAAAATGTTACTGTCACTGTTGCTACATACTGTCTATAAAAGTCCCATGTGTAGGTAGGATTTTAATTACAAAGAAGTGACTTTATCCGAAAAACCTGGTTGGAGATTCATATTCTCTTGTTGTTATTTCCAATAAGGAAATATTTATTTTTACTGTAAATCTCCACAGTAACTCGCTACTTTAAGTAAAAATAGTGCTGACTTTCATAGACATATTACATGTAATGAACAGATACAGGGATTAGAGAGCCAACATATGTCCTAGTATAGAGCTTATATAAGGCCTAATCAAGCCCAGTGCAGCCCAGTTATGGATGTATAAAACATTTCTTTGGACTTCTTCACTTTTTATGACATTATAGTCATTCAAGGCACATAAAAGTTACAGAAAAAAATATGTTAATCAGTTGTATTATAATTAAGAAGCTATGAATCTGTTATATAATGTGTACTAACACTGTATAAATATATTTGTGGGGCTCAAATACAAACATGGGCAGACCGGGGTCAACTCTGGCTTGTGGCTCTTTGCCTGCATGTCATGCCACACTCTCTCATCTTTGTTTCCGGCTCAATCGTCTGTCCTATCTCTCTTAAAAAAAGCATAAAGCCCCAAAATAAATCTTTTTTAAAAAATTGAGAAATGAATACATTTGTAATTTAAAGAGTTTTTTTTCACATTAATGACACTGAGTATCAGACCTGATGAGCACTTCGTTAGCGATCTCCACCAACTCTCCATCGATGTTCCACGGGAAGGCGGCTCCCTGTGATTGGATAATGGGCGATGTTCTGGAATCTCCCTCCTCCTCACTCTCATCCTCTGACCAGCCAATCACAGACTGGGGGCGGATCCTTACCGCTGACACTTCATGCGTTTCCACGAAGGAGAAGCTGAACTAGAGACAGGAAGTCAGACAAATGAAGTGATGAGGAGAGACAGAGAGTAAGTGTTCCTGTTGTGGCATGTCAGAGATGACCTGACGGGAACACGGAGGCTCTGATCCTCTAAACGGCTTGTTAATCTGGAGCAGTGACTCACTTTGTTCCAGTTTGCCGGTCTTTACAGTCTACTGTAACACCATGAATCTCTACCAGAGGGCAGCAGAGACCAACAAACAGACAAACGGACAATCTGTCTGCTTTCTGTCCTTTCTAGATCTTTCTCTGGTCCACGGATAAATCAGGTGTTCTCAAAGGATGAATAGGTCAGAGCTTAAATGCAAACAAAACTAGTAGTAATGTGTTTTTTACTCATGTTTCCATCTAAAAAAAACCCTTATCACTCATAATAGTAAAGTATTAAGAACTTTTTTACTCTGTTAACTTGAGAAGTAAAGTAAAAAGTTACTATAAATATCATTTGATTTGGTCCTTCTCTCAAACATAACCATAAATTGTTGACTCTATTCCTTCGTATCATTTATGGCTCTTTAAGCTTTTGTTATTCTTCAACTATTTTCAAATTAAAACCACCTCACAGACGAACTTCGATGATGTCCTCTGATTGACGCTGTCAGTCTCTCTATCAATAAGTAGGTCAATAAATAAACAGTCAGTTTCCTATAAAGAACAGTGAACGCCATGACAGTGGTATATTTAGTAAGTGGGTTAGTGTGCAGTCTCTGAGGCCAGGCCAGGCCAAGCCAAGGCGTGCTGAACCAGGCTAATCTACTCACCAACTAGTTTGTTTATTTTTGCTCTGTGAGAGGAGGATCCTCAGGTCAGTGAGATCAAGACTGAAGCACGTCAACGACTGATGGAGATAAATCAACCCAACCCACAACACAACCCATATCGGATCTGGATCAGTGAAATACCCAGAATCAATAAGCTCTGACTCTTAAGCCTAAGCTAATGTCATTTGTGAAGAAATATCACCACTGTGACCCATTACATGGAGAATCAGTACTTTTACATGCATAATAAAGTTGAGCTACAGTTCCATCAGGCAATTTTACTGGGCCCTTTCCTACACACTTTTAAAAATCAAATTTAAGGCTTTTTAACATCTTTTAAAGCAAAATAATACTGCTTTGTGCACACTTAACAGTCAAAAAGAAAGGCATAATAGATTTCTCAGTCCACTGGACCAGGGCTGAATATTTTGCTCTATGGACTGTTTATATAATATCAAATAGTACAAAGCAAAGAAATTTTGTGGTTATAAACGTCCAAATCTGAAGACTCCTAATACATTTAATGCATCTGTTCTATCAATAAGCCATATTCATCATAACACATTTTAGCAGGTGTACAAGGCTGATTCTAAACGATTAGAAATCAGAAGCAGAATAATTTTGTTTTTGTCTGCGAAAACCTGCCAATATAAGGGTGGACTGCATGGATGTTTAAGTTTGCAACCTGGTAGCCCAGATGTTACAGAACTGGACTAGTATTTCACAACAGTATAGAGTGTATTTGATCACAGTGAGCCAGATAAAATCAGATAGGGGTCTGGGGTCTTCCTCCAGGAAATTTAGAACATCCAACACTGAATTTCCTGAATTCTGAAGAATATTTATGTGACAATTTGTGGACTAACATGATAAAATTGTATACGGATTGCTGGAAAAGAGATGCATCTAAAGACCCCAGAACAACTGCCAAGACACTAGTTCCCTGCACAGGAACGGACGAAGAAGTCCACTTCTGCAGAAGAGACATCTTCAGGCCAGACTGAAGTATGCTTAGGACAACGTGGAGAAAGATTCTGCACACTGAAGGCATGTCCTTTGGTCAGATAAGACTAAACTAGAGTAGAGCTCTAGAGCTCTTTGGCCATAGAGATGTTGCTTATGTTTGGAGAAAGAAGGGAGAATCCAAAGAACACTGTTCCCACAGTGAAGCACGGCGGTGGGAGTATTATGCTGTGGGGATGCTTCATTGCATCTGGGACTGGGACTCTTGTAAAGGTGGAAGGAATCATGAAGAAAGAAGGATATGTGAGGATTGTGAAGAAAACCTCAAACAGACAACGACCCAGTGACTCATGGTGAAGAACATTATTGACTGGCCTGCACAAAGCCCTGACTTGAATCCCATTGAAAATGCTAGAAGACCATCAAATCTAGAGGAGCTTGAGAGATTTACCAAAGAAGAATGGGCTGGGATTTCTCAAGAGACAAGTCTAAGACTTGTTGAAAAAGGAGACATACCTGACAATTAGCATCAGGGTTCTAATAATTCAGGCGCTGGTAGTTTTTGATTTTGTGACAAAAAAGAGTTGTTTCTGTGTGCAAAATAAATCAGTGTAAGCATCAAAAATAAAACAAGGGTGTTTACATTCTGCTTATAGTTTCTAGTTTAGTTACACTGTTTGCTGCCACCAAAGACTTGTTTTCTGCCTTGGTTAAACAGTTCTTTAAATAGATATTATATCTTAGCAAATGTAAATGTAAAAAGTAAAATATAATAAGGATCAATGAATGGCTCTTTAAACTGGATTAGATTTATATTTTGAAAATATCAAACCTCACCTCATCTAAGAGCACACAGTAAAGTTGCTGCTGTTTTGTCCTGACAGTAAAGGCTGGTGTGATGCTTAATGACAGTTTCACTCACCTGTCCACTCGAGCTGTTATATCTCTTCAGGTGTTTGATGAACTCTGACCTTGAAGTGTTTCCCACTGCGATCAATGATGCGCTACCATCAGCCAACCTGTCACAAACAGGAAGTAGAAGAGACACGATGTCATAACGAGCAGTCACAAGGTCACAACAGAGATGACCTTTTACCTTCTCAGAAGGATTATCTGCTCATCATACACTCATGTTGTACCTGCTGTTTGGAGCCAGTCCTTGAGGTATGTGTGGACTGAGACAGGGGATGGACATAATGCTGATGCTCAGGTACAGACCCTGGTTGGTCATCCAGGACTCCTCCCCCTCTGCGATGACCAAACATAGAAAGAAAAACAGTAAACAAACATGTTCAGAGAGAGGGGAACAGGAACTGTGAATCTGAAGGCATATGACTGCTGGTCTCACCAGACTCTGGGTGCTGGTCCTGGTCTCTGAAAGGAAGGACAGAACATTTACAATGTTGATATTCACACACTTTCATAGTTGATTGTATTCAAGAGACCCAGTAGGGCTGCTAAATTATGGCAAAAACTGTGATCAGGATATTTAGAATAATACTGAGATCATGATTACAATTACTGTTGAATTTCCAGTTTTTGCTAATCAACAGAGGTGTGCTGCAAGGTTTAGTTTTGGGCCCCATGATTTACACCATTTACATCTATGACATTGATTCCTCTTTGAATGGTTTTCCGTGCAGATGACAATATTTTTAGACCTGAAGCATTTTTCAAAAGGATTTAATGAAAAGCCGTGGAGGCGTACACTCTGCTTGCTGAGCTTGTGCATGCATGTATGTGCCTGTATAATGTGATTTTTGAACACCTGGCAGTGATACTGTATACCCTGGAAAAATTCAGGGTTTGGGGGTATTAAAAAGATACACCACCCAATCCTACCCTACCCTGGTAAATAATGAGTAGCAAAAGCTTGTTTTAACAATGGTTATATTTGTCTGAAGACAGCCTATTTATACCAAAGTCAATGAGTGTGTTTTTTTGAATTACTTACTGATGCTCAGAGAAATTTTTGACTGGCGTCTTTGTCGGTAGATAAGACAACTGGCAGTTCTCTGGTCTGTTGAGAACAAATGAAAAATAAAAGAGAACAGACTCAGCAGTGACGTTGCACCTGTGCTGGTTTAAGGTAAATGCTAAAATCAGACAGCAAACACACTCACAATGGCCAAAATCTGATCATACTTAGCAATCAGGATGTTTAGAGAATCTTAGCTAGCCTGTTAGAATGCTAGTAATTAGAAATTTGCACACACACACACACACACACATCCAAAATGGCAGGGACAGACAAATATGAACCCTGATTGTGACACCAACAAAGCACACAGACCATTTAACTCATAGCAATCCAGGCAATGTGCTTTAACCATGGCAGCTTTTTTAAATTTGGAAAAAGTTCTGGGATATTTATATAGAAAGGAGTTTTCTTTCTTAAAGGGCCTTAACTCTGGATAACTTTCCTTTCCTTCAACAGTGTGGCAAAGAAATACAAATGTATGTCTTAATTTTGTATGTATTTGTGTTACCTGAGCCTAGCCAGAGTCTTCATCAGAGCGTACTCTCGCCGCCTCCCTGATGGCATCCACCTCTTCTTCTCTGCTCTTGCTAAGCTCCGCCCACCAAAGCCAAACATGGCGGAAAAACCAAAACGAACCAACTGATCGAGAGATGTGAAGCTGCACATGTCCACTTCCTGTTTGTGACCTGCAGAGAAACAGAAACATCACCCACACTTATATTCCAGAAAAAAACTCCAACAGTTGTTTTTACTTAAGCTCATCAATATTCAAAAGAAGCATCACTTCAGAAATGAGCGACAGAAAGAGGTCAGAAATGTGCATGTGTGTAAATATCCGTTAACTTTAGGGAAATCACTGCAGCACAGTGACTACTCTCTAGTTGTTTGTGCTCCAGTTTGACTGGTCTCTTGCCATCTACCAGTAGAGTTTGACCAGTTTAGAAGAGAGCAGAACCCAGAGGAGTTCACTGCAGATTTAGGACAAATTTCTGTGGCAGTGTTTGTTAGTGATTTCTAGAGCAAGAAGATATGACTGATGTGACTGTGAGCCAGAACGATGTAACTATTTGGTAGGCTAAAGACCTCGACTCCATGTCTTTGTTTCCAGGTTGACTGAAAGTTACTATGAAACACCAATTTCTTTTTCATTCTTTAAAGATTCTTGATGGGTTTTTTTGGCCTCTATTTTTCCTTTCTGCCTTCACTGTTGGGGCTGTATTTGATCCAGATATAATGTTTAGAACGGAGGACAAACAGTTCAGACTTGGTTAAATCAGACCAAAGAATCCAGTTTCTCACAGTCTGAATGACATTCAGGTGCTTTTTGCAAGCTCCAAGCAGGCTTTCATGTGTTTTGCACCAAGGAGAGGCTTCCATTTAGCCCCTCTGCCATAAGCCCAGATCAGTGGAGGGCTGCAGTGATTGTTGTCCTTCTAGTACTTTGTTCCATCTTCACACAGGATCTGTGGAGCTCATTCAGAATGACCATCAGGTTCTTGGTCACCTCTCTTACTCAGACCATTCTTCCCTGATTGCTCAGTTTGGCCGGGTGACCAACTCTTGGAGAAGTCCTGGTTGTCCAAACTTTTTCCATTAGAGAATTATGGCAGCCTCTGTGCTCCTGGGAACCTTCAGTGCAGCAGAATATTTTGCAGCCTGTGCCTTAGTTCAGTTTTTTCTTCTTAAATTTAAAAAAAATTCCTAAAATCGTTTTTTCCTCATTGTCATCATGAGGTACTGAGTGTAGACAAATGAGAGAAAAAACAAATTCAAACAACTCTAGTATCAGGCTGTAACATAACAAAAATGAAGAAAGAGAAGGGGGACTGAAGACTTTTTGATTGCTCCATATCCTCTTTCCCGTGTTACATGTTTGTTGTGTAAAAAAGGAACAAACATCTGATCAATGGCATTCTCTTAATGTTTATTTTTACTAAATGAAAGAAAAACTAAAACAGGAATGGTGACATGAATAAGAAATATAATCAATCCCAATCAACCTGATATGACCAACAGTACCATTTCATAAGTAGCTCTACACACAAACAGTACGCCATCTGGCCTTATACCTGCTGTAACCCACTGAACTGCAGTCTCAGTACCTGTCTGTCTGACTGCCTACCTGTCTCTCTCTCTCTGGACAGAATCTGATTTCCTCACCATATGGCATGTTGTCTGAGTGTGTGTGAGTGCGTGTGTGTCTCAGCTTTAATCCTGAGACAGTCAGCCTCACAGTCAGTGTGTCAGTGAGATCAAACCTGCAGCGCTTCTTAAAGGTGCAACCAGTTATTTCTTTTTACATTTATAATTCTAGCTATGTTCAAACAGGCAGTCCATAATCTGCATCAAATATGCAGAGTAGCCATTCACGTTAGTTCTACTGTCATTTATTAGTGTGCATATGTTCTTGTGCTGTGCAGTAAAATAAATAAGCTTTCATAAATAGGTTAAAGATAATGAGGTTTTAAATAAAACAAATGGTTAAGCAGTAGCAGTAATGGGAAACAGACTTCTCGGCTTAGAAACTGTCAGAATGAAATATTCATATGAGAGATTTAAAGGAACGTTTTCCTCACATTGCACTGGAATGTTGATATTTAATATTTTGTTGTTTAAAATTTTGGTGAATGACAATACATTTTTCAACTGAGAATTGTTCCATATATCCCCGGCTGATTTTATTCTATACTTTTTGAAAAAAAAAAAAAAAAGGATAAATCTTCACAAATTAGATTGGAACACTTTATCATCGAGTAACATTTAGAGATTCATTTTGAAAAAGTCCCTAAAGGTGACAAGAACATTTTTATTGACTTTCATTCTACATCTCCCTGGCTCTGACTCATTAAATCTAAGATAATTTACTCTGTATAAGTCAAGAAAATTAAAGGGGGATTGTTCATGGCATCTTGACATTATAGCCAGCCATCTTTAATGTTTGATTTTGAAACTTTCTGAATAGGTTGAAGGAATATTTCTGGGAATTCTTATCCTACATGTCAAATGGCTCTGACCTTGCAAATGTTGAGATGATCTGTCTGCTATTTTTTAAACAGATGAATTTAAACTAAAACAAATTATCATTGGAACACATTGATTTTGTGTTTTATATTTAGCATATAATGAATATTTTAGCAAAACCCAATAGGTGACGGGATTACTCCAATGAATTTTTACTCTGCGTGGCCCTGGTTTATTTCAAGCAAATTATGTTTATCCCATTTACTCAAAATGTACCTGAATTACTGTATACTTTAAAAAACAACACAAAATTAAAGGATAAATCTGCACATATAACATTGGAATTGTTTGATAATGCAGTCACGATTTAAAACAATTGTTCAATATATAATTTTTGGAAAAAATTAAAGTGAAATTCTGCTCAAATTGAATTGGAGTCTGATTTGATTAAAGATGACAAAAATGTGCTTCATTCCCCTTCCAGGGTTTTGTTCTGCTATGTCAAGTCAGCTTGATTACACTGGTTCCTGTTGTAATATTCTGACAGCCCACATGTGAAACAGCATGATGTAGCATTATGCAGCACATTTTCTCCTGTCACTTTGTTCCTATTTTCCTCTCTGTAAATAATGGCTGTGGACAAGAAACCTCTGTTTTTAAAGGTGCAATACAAATAAAGTTACCATTGTTATAAGAAACAAGGAAAGAGGGAGATTACAAGGTACCAGGAGTGTTGTACAAGAAGATCTTCTCTTACGTTTCTCACTCATCAGAGCTTGTTTGCTTGTTTTACAAATTAGAGATAGTTGTGCATCAATAATATCTATATCCATGTTTGACATGTTAAGCTATGCCTAGTGTGAACACATGGGGATACAGCTCAGGGTCACAAAGTCTTGTCAGTATAAAGCACCACACATCTATTTCTCCGCTTTCAAAAAAAAAAAAAAAAAAAAAAAGCACTGGATGTCATATTTCTTACAAGGGGAAAACTAAAATTTACAAGGCAGGCAGAGAATCAAATATTTTATGGATGCAGTGTGAACAGCTAGTGTGTGATGCTGCCAAATATAACCACAGTCTGACACTTGCATGCTGTTAAGACATGGTCTTAATCATGCACTAAATCCACTTTAATGCTGCAGATAATCATAGCAGCAGTGCCTCAGGATCTGTTAGTGGTTAGCAATGTTTGGAAAAGTCACCAGTACTTAAGTTTTTCTGGGCTGATCACCATGATTAGGTTCTTTTTCTATAACATGACAGCTGTATAGAGTATCATACCAGACAGCTCAGGTATGTACTTTGGAAGTACCATAAACACAGCAGAACTCACTGGTCGTCATGTTGTGTCTGTGGGAACCGTCTCCTACCTGAGAACTCTTAACTGCTGTCTACTGCTCAGAAGAACTGGTCTCATTTGTACCATCTGCCGAACACACAAACAGCTTCCACTGTTAATTACTGTTAATGAACCACTGTCTAACCGTAACCTGTCATTCTCACTCATCAGCCTGACTCTCGACAGCTTTACCTGAGAGCAGACAGGGAGAGGTGGAAAGAGGGCGGGGCTACAGTGGGCAGAGAAAACCTGTGATTTAAAGTGAAACTGATCCTGCTGTTAGACATCTGTCTGCTCCTCCCTCAGGAGTCCTCTCACCCCGTCTGCTTCACTCACACTGAAGCTTTGTTTTGACTCAAACAGCCTGAGTGACCACCAGCCAATCACAGCAAACCTTAAAAAGGCTCCTGATTGGCTCTCTTGAAGTAAATTAAATATGAGAAGAATGCAGGTGTTACCAAATCTGCTGCTCAACTAACGACCATTAAGGAATAGCTCCAATAAAGAGACAATTTCTCTAAGCAGCTATGTGAAAAAAAGAGTTAAAAGCTGTTAAAAAATGCATGCACCATCTTTTTCTTGGTAAACTGGATAAATAAATATTTATGTTGAAACTGTGTAGAAAGTTTTAGTGTCTTTCCTAGCTTTACTTGTTCGTCTCACCATAGTATGAGCATGTGACTATAGATCTAAATTTATTAATTCATTCAAACTTACCAAGTATTATATGCAGGGCTGCAGTAACTGGATCTCTGACTCCATGGACAGAACAGGAAACCACATCTGTTGAGCCTGTGAAGATGCACCAACATTTGTTAAAAGAGTTTTTAATTGAAGCATATATATTTGATCTTCTTTTAAGAGTCTGTCCCCCCCTTACCAGCAGGAATGATTCCAAGTGGCAGCACTTGTTTCACAGGTGTCTCAGGAGAACCAGCATCCAGCTGAGCTCTGAGGACCATAGCGTGACACAGCTCAGCCACTGAACCGTCCCCACCAACACACACCACCCTGATAGACAGGTGGAGATGAAAGAGTGTCAGTACAAGTCAGCAGGTAGACACATAGCTATTTTTGTCTTGTAACAGTTTCTTCTGCCTCTTATTATGGTAAAAATAAAAAACTCTTAAATTAAAAGAAGAAAAAATAATTTTCATGATCTTGATACAAATAAAGTTACACTGATCAGCTGTATTATAGTATTTATTATCATTATATTATATATTATAGTATATATTTGCTGTCTTTTACAGATTTACAAAAACAAACATTTATCCAGCAGGGGGCAGGGATCCTTCACATGACTGAATTTAAATATTTCCTGCCAAAATGCATCTGTCGATCAAAGCTCGATGTATTTTGGGACGAAACAAAAAAGTGTCTGCAGAAAACTTGTATGTAACTAAGAGAGGTACAGGAATGTCTGATTAAATTTGCTGCCCTGCTACAGAACCAGTGTGTTTTAATTTAAAAAAGAGAACATTTACACATTTGGAAAACTCATCTTCATTTGTTAAATATCTGTTTTGTACAAAACAAAACAAACAAAACAAACTAAAGCTATATTATCAAATTTTTTAAATAAAAGATATATTGGGAAACATTTCAGTCTTAGAATAAATAAACAGGGGATGGTTTAACTTTAGGAAAAATACTTTAGACCATGTTGTGGAAACAAACTAATTCAAGTGAAAGAATCAAAAAGACTTAATATTTATTTTTTCTAGGTACAAAATCTTTTTTTAAAATTCAATTTTCTTATAACATTTTTCTTTATCGTTGGGCCTTTATTCTGAAAATGCAATGGACACAGTCAGAAACTGAAGAGTGTGAGGAATGACACTGCATCTAAAAAAAATTGAACATTATGAAAAAGTTCATTTTTTCCTGTTTCTTTTATGTTTGTTTG
Source organism: Cheilinus undulatus (assembly GCF_018320785.1). Taxonomy (NCBI): domain Eukaryota; kingdom Metazoa; phylum Chordata; class Actinopteri; order Labriformes; family Labridae; genus Cheilinus; species Cheilinus undulatus. Next base: position 31,618,193 of record NC_054879.1, on the reverse strand, counting down.
TTATAATATTGCTGATTGCAGCTTATAGCTCAAAAAAATGTAAAAATCCACTATCTCAGAATATTAGAATATCACAAAACATTAGTCGAAAAAATGATTTATGATACAGAAATGTTGACCTGGAAAATTATGCTCATCTATGCCTTTAGTAATTGGTCGGAGTTCCTTTTGCACAAATAACAACAATGTGATATGAATTGAAGGCAATCAGTCTGTGGCACTGCTGAGCTGTTATGAAGCCCAGGTTAGGATAGCAGCCTTCAGCTTATCTGTATTGTTGTGTCTCTCATCTTCCTCTTAACATTTCCCCAAAAACAAGGGGTTCAGGTAAGACCAGTTGGCTGGACAATCCAACACAGTAATACCATGGTTAGTAAACCACTTTCTTGTAGTTCTGGCTTCACTGTGGGCAGATGCCAAGTCCTGCTGGAAAAGGAAATCAGTATCTCCACAAGGCTTCTCAGCAGATGGAAGCATGAAGATCTCTAAAATCTCCTGGTTGACAGCTGACAGTGTTGGCTTTGAATTTGATAAAGCACAGTGGACCAACAGCAGCAGATGACATGGCACCTAAAACCATCACTGACTGTGGAAACTGAAAACACTGGACTTAAAGCACTTTGGATTCTGTGCTTCTCTGATCTTCCGCCAGACTCTGGGACCTTAGCCCAGGTTGGACGCTGACGACATTGTCTGTGGTTCAGGATTGACTCGACATTAAGAACACCAAACTTGAAGCCCATTCCCTGGACTCGTCTGTTTGTGTTGGCTCTTGACACTCTGACTCCAGCCTCAGTCCCCTCCTTGTGAAGCTCCCTTAAGTACTTGCCTTGTTGCTTGTGCAGCCTTTCTTACCACACTTCCCTCCCAGTGAACCCTCCATGGTGTCACTGATTGTCTTCTGGACATTTGTCAAGTCACCAGTCGTCGCCATGATTGTGGTCGTGTGTACCCAACCAGAGTGAGAGAATGAAGCTCAGGAAGCCTTTGCAAATTGGACTTTTTCACAATAGCCACGTATTTTTAGACTTTTTTTCACTTTTGTGGGCTGTAAGCCGTAATCATTAAGATTAAAACTAAAAAAGGTCTTGAAATATTTCACTTTATATAAGATGAATCTAGAATGTATGGAAATATAACTTTCTGAATTAAATCACTGGAAAAATAACATGATATTCAATTTTTTTTTTAGATGTCCTTGTAAATCAGTAGAGCCAAAAGCTGGTTTTGAGCCCAAGTCACCAACAGGGGATGCAAGGACCTGACCAGTCCATGACCAGCACCTCAGTATGACCATTTTCATCAGATTGTGTACAGGTAAGAGGGTATTTACTGTGTATTATTATAAGAGGTAGTAGTAATAAGGGTTGGTAGAGAGATCAATAAAAATAATCACCACTTGATTATGTAACATGTCACTCAGTGGTTTTATAAACTCATTAAAAGACAGAAAATTCATCTCAGACATTTGTATTTTTGCATTTACAGTATACGACTCCGCCCACTTCCCCCTCCTCCTGTGTATGGGATTACCTGAAGCTCCCGTCACCACGGTGACAGCCAGCCTGATTGGCAAATGTAGGTTTCAACCAAATCCACACCAGAACCATCTCTCCCACACACACTGACACACACTCAGCAGCTAGCTTAGCAGCGCTGGGCTAATCTTCTCTAAGCACATTAAGCTTTATGAGGGCTGAGCACAAAAGCAGCTTACACACGCACACACACCACGCACACACACGCTGACAATCATAGATATTGATTGAAGGTTGATCTTTTTTTACTTGTGGTTTCAGCTCCTATTGTTGTTTCATTTTTTCCTGCAGTGTCACATTTTTACTCTCAGTAGTGATGTTAGCTCAGGTAGCTGTTTATCTGAAATCACCTGTCAGTGTACATACATTTGTACATTCATGAGTGTGTGCTTCTGTGTGAGCTTGTGCCAGTGTGTAATCAGTCTGGGTCAGTGTGTTTTTGTGTCAACCTCTGATGGTAAACTGCTCTTTAATTATCTGGTTCAGTTCAGACTGTCATACAGGGACGGTGTCATAGTTTAACTTTCTGATAGACTGTCAACTTTCAGTCTTCAGGTTGTAACTTTTGAAAGCATTCATACACCAAACTTTGTTACTGGTTGTAAAATTGAAAGTAAAAGGGTTCATGCTGCCTACGTCTTAGTTTTTCAAACCTTCCAATTTGTAATAATATAGCATAGGATCTTGAGTGAAAAGGCACACACTCTCTATAGAAGACCTCACAGATGACAATGCATTTCAGAGCAAAAAACAAGCAATGATGTCAAAGCTTGAAGAACTCAGTCAGGATTGTTGCAAGGCAAAGATCTGGAAAAAGCTACAAATAATTTTTTGCTGCACTGAGGGTTCATAAGAGCACAGTGGCCTCCATAATTCTCAAATGGAAGAAGTTTTGCACAACCAGGACTCGTCCAAAAGCTGGTTGCCCAGCCAAACCAAGCAACTGGGAGAGAAAGGCCTTAGTAAGAGAGGTGGCAAAGAACCTGATGGTTACTCTGACTGAGCTCCAGAGAACCTCTATGGACATGTAGCTATGTTCCAGAAGGACAACCATCACTGAAGCCCTCCACTGATCTGGGCTTGCTGGAGGAGTGGCTAGATGGAAGCCTCTCCTCAGTGTTAAACATGTGAAAGCCTTCTTGGCTTTCATGTGAAGTTTTTTGCAAACTTCAAGCTCTTTCACATGTTGCAATGAGAAAGCCCGCTTTAAGTTTCTGGTAAGCCTCTGGTGGTCAAAGTGGAAGACGTTTCACAGTGATGGGTGCTCCTGGAGAAACATGCACACTAAAAAGAAAAGAAAACCAGGCACCTCAAGCAGGAAAATGGGTCTTCTCTCCTTTGCAGATTGTAAAGATATTTATTTGTAGTGTAAAAATCTGCTGTTTTACATTGGTTGTTTGTACTTATCACTACAATGAAGCTTCTCTATCTAATTATCTATTATCTAACTAAGAAGAAAGGATTACATTAAAATTTCAGAATTAAAGTTATCCTGAAATATTTTATTTGTTTTTTCTTAACATATGTAAAAAAATATAAACCTTGAAAAAGTGCAGATTTGCCAGATAATCCATTTAAAGCATTTATTCAGAGAGGAAGGATGATAAATAACTAACCCATCAAATTCATCCAGCTTGCATTCCTTCATCACCGAGAGAGCGTGACCCTTTCTCTCCGTCACTAGAGAGAGAGACAGGCAGAAAGAGAGACAGGGAGAGAAAGACAAGAGGAGAGAGAGAGAGAAACAGATGGAGAGACATTGAGATGGACAGAGATAGAGTGTTCATGCTTGTGTGTGGTCACATGTACACAAGTGTGTTCAATAGCTGCCAAAAAAAAGTGGGACAACGGATATCACACCATCTGCTGAGAGAAGGAGAGATGAAAATATGAGGAGGAAAAGAGAGGAGAGGAAACAAGGAGAAAGGAGGAGAAAAGGAAATGAGGAGGAAAAGTTGGGAGGGAGGAAGTGACAAAGCGACGGGGTAAGCTAGACTAAGAAGAGGAGTCAAGAAAGAAGAAAGGAGAGGGGAAAAAGATGAGGGAAGAGATGATGAAAGAAAGATGGAGACAACAAAAACTATCATTTCTACCTCAGGCTCGAATGCTTTCGTCAGCCAGTCACTCTGTAGTTTAAATGCTTAACACCAGTGTCCCACAGACATGTCTTTATTTTCTTAATATTTGAAAGAAGGTCAACAAAAATAATGGTAGCAATAGCCATCTTTCTCTTGTGTTTCTCTGAGCATGATTGTCATTTAACCCTTTTTCATACAACATGACATAATAATAAAGTTAATCTTTGTCTTTAATATAAAAAAATCACTTATTTATTCAAAGACATATGACATCTGACTGAAATTAAATAAAAGACAGCATCTGGGATGGGAATTGCAGGGTAACTCATAACACTACAATTCTGCAATAACTAGAAAACCATAAATTAACATATCACAATATCTAATATCTAATATATAAATGCCTGATTAATATATTGATCTACTTATTTTTGTCACTTTCCCCATTCTTCAAGCCTTCTCCACTCACTTTTCTTCACCAATATCTGACATTATCCAGCTGTCTTTTATTACTTTTTATTCTTCTGTCAACTTCCTACTGACTGTCCCTTAAGTCAGGCATACACTGCGATTTAAAGCTGATTCTGACACAAATTTTGAGTCCCACAACTCACTTGGAAGCCAGGCCATATTTGCTGGACAGTTTATAGGGGGCTGGCCCGTCCTAATCAGCTGATCCTGACTAGTCAGAGAGAGTTGGCATATTTTGGTCGCTTCCCAAACTTTGGGGCATTTATTTCTTTGTAAACTGTTGCACAACTTCTTAAACCACCATAACAAAAGCAATGCCTCCTCAATTAGCCTTCTCCTCCTATCAGCTGGACATATCAGCAGACCTTCATCTGACTGTAATGAATGATTTGTCATTCATGAACGAGTTCTAAGAGCCAGCTCTTTAATGCGAACAATGGGAGACATTTTCATTCTTATTGATGTTTTTGTTATTAAATTTACCTCAGAATTATTTCATTATAATTAATTCTAAGGTTTGACTTTTTTAATAATTAGGGCTGTCAAAAGATAAACCTTTATTTATTGAAATTAATTGCAGAATTTCTGTAGTTGATTGTCATTAATTGTCACCGTTTTACTGCATTTTAAAATTCCACCATTTCACATTTCAAAATGTTATTTCTTTTGTTTTCATTTTTTTTTACTGTCTTGAACTGAAGATAACTGGCTTCCTTTTGGATACAGACCTGCTTTTAGAGGTGGATTGAAGATTTCAACATGAACTGAACCACATAAAAAGGAACTTGTTACAGACTGAAAATAAAATAAGAGATCATTTAAAAGGTTCAATTGACACTGAACTGTTTGTGAGTTTTTAACTAAAATGAAACATTAAGGAGCAGCATATTTTGCATCACTGTGGCTGCAGGGAGGTTGTGGGCCTTAATTAATCACAAATAACTCTATTTATCTCAAAGCCCTAGTATTAAGGAATAATATCGGTGAAAACAGATGCACATTCATCAGTCATTAGTGGAAACATCACTAAATTTAGATATTATAAAAGCAAGATGAAGAGTTATTTTGGCACATAAATCATGAGAGTTGGCTGTACATTTGGCAATCCAACAACTGTATTAGTTAGCTTGAATTCGCAGTGTATGCCTAGCTTTAGTCATGTTTTAAGTTCACTGAGAGGAGTCATAAAGTGGGGACACAATGAGTAAAATAGACAGCACTTTATCTTTTCCCATTAAGGTATCAACATTTGGCACCTGTGATAAAATAATTGTATCACAGGATGACAATATACTGTTGTCCTATCCCCTCGTTAGTGTACCTATTTGTAAGTAAATGCCAAGTTAGGTGATGTGAGGGCTTGCTGTGATCTTGCATTTAATGATTAATGCACTACTTTATAGTTCAAGTGGATGCTCTTACAAGATTTAAATGTATTGCCTTAAGGCTAATCCAAGATATTACATTCAAAAGACTGGGAAGTACAGATGGATGGGATGGACAACCCAAAAATGTAATGCCTGCAGTCACTGCTGAGACTGAGGAGTAAAAGCAAGATGGGATGAGAGGAGATGGGTGAGAGGAATCAAGAGAGAAGAGAAAAGAAGAGGAGATGAGAGAACAAGGGGGGAAAAAGGAGAGGAGAGGAGAGCAGCAGGTTGCCTCCCTGTTACAACAGATGGGCTAAGCTCCACCCCCTGTATCAGGTTACCTAGCAACCAGAGACTGCCATTAACACTGACCTTTGGACCTCCTCTACAAACACATCCATGTTCACATACACACTCCCAGATTTCACATCCACTTTTGGTCTCACAAATAATTTTTAAACAGTACACGTCAGTTATGACATCATCATGCTTAAGTAGCCCTGCCCACTTTCAGTCTGAGTTAAAGAATATTAATCACTTTTATTTGTTGTAAACATAATCAGAGATTCAAAAACAAGCGGGTGGACTGACCTGTGATGTCAGTGTGAACGTCGGACATCTTGAAAAGAGGAGCCACGTGTTCTCTGTAGATGTGGACGGACTCTTTCTTGTGGCTGCTTGGGTTGATGAACACCTTTAAATATTTAGGACGACTGAACCCTGCAAAACAAACAAACACAAATAAATACACACACGTGAGGCTAATGTACAACCAATTAGACAAAGTTGTCCCGTCCTATCCTACTGCTTTGTACTGAACTGCGTCATATTCAGCTATGGTATGGTATGGTATGGTATGGTATGGTACGGTATGGTATGGCATTTGTTCCCAACATGGGCTCTGGGGCGCCAAAGATCTTAGGGGGGGCCCGGAACTTTGTCTGTTCAGAGGCTGCCAAAAATTAGATTTGCAAATCTTTATCAAAACAGTAATAAATCAGTTATTGAGTTGTTTATGCAAATGTCTTTTGATAAGTAAAAAATAGGGTTTAGGGTTTTATCAGTGAAACAATTAAAATCTATGTTGATTTTTGATGGCATATGTCACATTTTCTTTACTCTTGGGTCTTTGGGGGGGGGTCCCACTTTTATTAGGTACATGTAGGGTGGTGGGGTGGGGGGGCAGAGAAAAATTGATGGGAAACACTGTGGTATGGTATGACATGGTATGGTACGGTATAGTATAGGATGGTATGGTACCCTATAGTTTGGTATAGGATGGTACGGTACGCTATGGTTTGGTATAGGATGGTATGGTATGGCATGGTATGGTACGGTATGGTATAGGATGTTATGGTACTATATGGTTTGGTATAAGATGGTGTGGTATGTTATGCTATGGCATAGGATGGTATGCTATGGTTTTGTATCGCATCATCTCTCAAAGTTTACAGGCATGGACTAAACATTGACTGCCAAACAGAGAAGCAAGACTCATCACTCCACAGACCATGTTTCCTCTCTTTCACAGTCCAGAGTCACTGTGCTTTGCACCACTCCATCCAACACTTATTGTTGGACTTGGTGATGTAAGGCTGCTTGGCCTTGGAAACCCATTTTATGAAGCTCATGCAGCACACTTTTTGTGCTTTCATTAATGCCAGTGGAAGTTCAGGACTCCAACCCTAACCCTACTCTCTGTGATTTTATGTGGTCTTCCACTTCGTGGCTGAGTTGCAGTTGTTCCTAAACGCTTCCACTTTCTAGTAACATCACTTACATGAACCATCACAGTACTACGCTTTAAGTCACTGAGCTCCTCAGAATAACCCATTTAGTATCACAAATGTTTGCAAAATGAGATTGCATGGCTAGGTGCTTGATTTAAGATACCATGGCAATGGATCTGATTGGAACATCTGAATTCAATAATAAACAGGTGTGGCCAAATATGTTTTCAATATATTGTACCGACTGAATCTCTATGTTATTGTTTTTTACTGTCTTCTTCATATTTTATTGTATGTTTTATCATATTGTATAGTATTTAACTGTTTTTTTCATATCATGTTGTGTTGTATTCTCTTGTGTGACATTCTATAATAGAGGCACGATATTCTGTTGACTCCTGTTGTATTATTCATCATCTGGAACCAGGAAGGTCAGTAAAAAACATAACATTACAAACTTTGGAGATCCCTTTACACAAATAAAATGACTAAACACGCTTGCATGTTAAAGTCTTTAAAAAACACCCATTCAATGATTGAATACCTTCAAGAGTCAATAAATTGAAAAATATTCACAATATCAAATTACATGAACCAATACTTAGAAGGTAAGAGGTTGTGTGTCTGTGTTGTGTCAACTTCAAACTACAGAAACACTTAGACACACACTGACCCCCTGGACAGCTCATCATTAGGCAGATTTAGAGACCGCATTATAAATCCCCATAGACCAGCACAGATCAATATACACACACACAGCAGCTCCATTATCCTGCTCATTATTATAATCTGCTCCCAGAAGGCCGTGACCTCGCCCTGTTAATGACCCCACGCACACATACACAAGCAGGGCATCAGCTCTTGCCTTCAACTCCACCTCATGTCTCTGAATGACTTCTAAGGAGTTCCTGAGAGGAGAAACCAAAAAAACTCTACCCCTCCTCTTTCTACAGGACCCCCACTATTACCAGAAGTGCTAGAGCTCCAAAAATAGTCCTGATGTGTAAATTCAGACCACTATGGCAGTGTAACTCCCTAAAAATGACTACAAATCAATTTCCATCATAGTTTCCAAATATAAAATCCTTAAATATATATTAAGAGATACTTTGAGCGGTCCTGTGCTCATGGATCCTGGATGATACTTGCAGAAATGGCTGTAATGGGTTTTAGAATGACAGAGCTAGACAACATCCGTTACCTGTTGTGTGGATAGACTGAATAAATACACATTAGTGATGCAGAGATGTAGAAGGTGACCACAGAGCACCTGTTCTTGCTTTAAGCACAGTGTCATTTATATCATAATTTTATTCTTGAACTATCAGTTGTAAATGTTGCGTTCCTCTCTCTAAACATGTTATAAAACCTGTGAAGAATTGATTTTCTTAATATCTGAGCAGGAAGGTAAACATACAGTTAGACGTAGAGATATCAGGTATCCATCAGATCATCTCCCAGCCATCCAGCTGCAGGTTACTCTGGTGCTGCTAAAATGTTACCATGGTGAACAATCCCAGTGCCGTCGAGCTGAAGTGTTGAGTTTCTTACAGAGGACGGAGCCTCTGAAAATTGTTGACAAAAACAGACTGTGCTAAATGCAGGCTCATTCTGGTTACAGGGGAAAAAAGCAATCAATTAAAGGCTTCAAATGTGTGTGAATCTGATTCTGTGGAATGATATCACTCCATCTACAGATGTTTAATAGACATGAAGCTTTAAATGAAACGCAAGGTTTGTAGTCTGCGCCATGAAAGTCATAAAAAATGTAAACAAGGACAGGCATCAGAAAACCCTGCAGCCACTGTAGCAAACTGCATGTCACATATATCCACTGCTGGGTAAAACTGCCATATTTAACATAATTTGTCAGCATTACTGTGATGTATTTTCTATCATCGGCTTCTTTCTGCTAATGCTTTGTATTTGTAGTTTAAAATGGTAATTGTGCTATGTGTGGGGCACAGATGAGTGATGGCCCAGGTTCAATTCCAGCCTTCGGCTCCTTTCATAAATGTCTCTCCCCCACTCTCTCGTCTCTGTCTCTGACTCTATCCACTATCCTCCTCTCTAAACAAATGCATAAAAGACCCAAAATATAGATATATAAATATATCTTAAAACAATTGCTACGCATCGTCACCAATGAGCCTACAGATCACCCAATGGGTAACAAAATATTGAGTAAAACATGCCTTAATGCAGGTACCTGGTGTAATCTTTAATGAGTTAATGATAATTGTTGTAAGAACAGTACATGCAACAAATAAAGCTATGGCATGAGGCAGGGTAGAATTAGACAGTTTGTGTTTGAGAGAGTGTGGAAAGTCTTAAGTGGTGTGCAGGAGTGGTTTTAGTGATTTGGAGGCCCCTAGAAAAGACTAATATTAGACCAATAAATCCTTCGTAATTGATCTCACCATGAACTGATATTCATTGACAGTTAAACATGGCTCTTTGTGCAAAACTCAGCCTGGGGTCTCTTGTACATGAAGTATTATATTATATTGTTTTGTTTCGTATCATAATGGGGCTGAACAATCAATAAACATTTTGATTACATCGCAATATGTCCAACTGCAATTATTTGACCTGAAATCATCATTCCCTTCAATAAAAAAATAATTCATATCAAATTTGCAATGAGTCAAAATAATCGCACAGATATATTTTCAAATTGTTCGGCCTTAAATCATTCTACCAAATATTGTGTTCATTATAATATGGAATGAAGTATTGCTTGTTTGTTGAGAAAGACATTACATGATGAAATTGCAGTAATTGCAAATTTAAAAAAATTCACAATACTGAGGAGAAAAACATCACACTGAGATTATTTTCATACAATTCGGCCCTATATCATGTTGTAATGCTTTGCAACACAATGCAACATAGCAAAACGCAAGTTAATGCAATATAAGACAACACAATGTAACACAATACAACTCAGTTTAATGCAACATGACGCAACGTAACACGATGCAACATAGCACAACACACTGCAACTCAACTCAATGCAACGCAACACAACGCAACGGAACATTTTACACAACATAATGCATTATAATGCAACGCAACAAAACATAACACAACATAACGAAACTGGCATAAGGTGACTGGCGTAAAACAATGTAATGCAATGTAACATCATGCAAAATAATGCAACGTGCAGCAACATAATGCAATGTAACATAAAGCAATGTATCAAACGCAATTTAACGTGACGCAATGTAATGTAACGTAATGCGGTTTATCGTGATGCAATGTAACGTAATGCAATGTGTCGAAGCAATGTAACTTAACACAATGTAATGTAACACAACACAGTGTAACAGAACATAACATTAGGTCACGCAACATTACATTATGCAACGTACCAACGCAACAAAAAACATCATAAAACAAAAGACAATGTAAACCAATGCAGTTCAACACAACTTAATGTAACATAACATAACTGACATAACACAATGTAACACAATTCAACATAACACAAATTAACACAACGTGAAGATACAAGAAGTAACATAAGGCACTGTAACACAACATAACGTACAGCATTAAAATGCATCGTATCCCAGAAAAAACATAACAAAATCTAACAAAACCTAACACAACATTATGTATCATATTGTATCATAACTTATCGTATCTTTTCCTAACATTTATTGTATTGTATCAAATCATTCCACACCTTTTCATAATATATATCATACTATATTATATCTTATCATATTGTATTGTTTTGTATTGTAACATACCATATCGTAATATAACATATATGGCATCTTGTAATATTGTATTGTATCGTATCATACCATATCATACTGCACTGTATCGTAGTATCGTATTGCATTTCTTCATACCATACCCTATCCTACTCTATCCTATCACATCAGACAGAACCTTATCAATTCAATCCTATCCTATGCTACCCTTATGGCTAGTATTATGGATGAGAAAAGGCTGTTAAAAGCAGTCTAAAAATCTACTGGATAACTGTTGTGATATTTCAGTGTGAACATCTACTGTATACATAAAGCTAAGAAAGGTAAAAAGCTGAATTTCCAATTTTTTCTTAAAATTCAGATGTCACTAAAACCAACAGAGTTTCCGGGTTAGGTTAAAGTAGGTCAAGTGTGTAAAAGGTGTGTCAGTGTGTTTCTGCTTGATGATAACTGGGCAGGTGGAAGTATAGATTAAGGCAGGGACGAATGTGTGCTGCCGTTCAATAAAGTTTGTTTCCTGACAAACCAATTAAACCCTTAACTTAAATATGTCAGAGGGAGACAGAGAGACAGAAAGGGTTCACTCATCTCGTTACTATGGATACACTTGCTGAGGCCTTGGCTGCATGGGTTAATATGTAACACAGACCTGTATGCACAAAAAACACACAAACAGACAAAGGATTGTAAAGCAGTTTATAGAGGCATCTTTTTCTGACTGAAAGGTATTCATCTTTTGAGAGACAATCTACAGACATCAATTATTCTAAACACCTCAGATCTCAGACGTAAGTTTACTCAGCAAATGAAGGCTCAGTAAAATATGTAGATGTTCTTTCACAGCAGTTGCTTTTGATATAGATCATTGAGATTTTGTGGAAATGATTTTCGCTTGTTATTTTTCTTATAAAGGGAGGCTAGTACATTTGAGGACATGTGCTTGTGCTTAATGGGGATATTTAAGGGCTTTTATATGATGACTGTTCTCAAGCATTAGACAGACCACTGACTGACCATTTTGATTCACTAAAAATAAAGTTTTGTTAGTTGTAGTGTTAGACACACTAGTCATATACCCTAGCTGTTATCAGCTGACAGCCTGTCAACTGAAACATTGTTTCTAAATGTGCAAAAACCAATCACAGCTCATCAACTTAATCATACCTTCCTTCTTACAGATCCCTGCAACACCAAGATCTCTTTATGATCCATGCATGCATCATATATAATAATACATATAACATAATTCATTTTTTAGAGGTCTGCAGCACACTTGCTGCTAAATATAGCCATTTATTAGTAAGACTTTCCACATAATTCATATATCACTAAGCCCCACCCTCCAACGCCACAAGCCAATTGCATTTCTCACAGTTCACTCTCGACATCTGGCTCATAGCCCTCCTAGAAAAGTATTAGATATCATGATGTTCCTATTGTTTTACTGATTTTTTTTCAGTCACATCTTAGAGAAATGGTCAAATGATGTACACTAGGTAAATGCAACACTGATGACAAATATGCAGAGGCTAGAATATTAAGTGTTTTCCCCCTTAAACCTCATATAAACACAACAAACTGTCAACTTACATTGACTTTTGTTGCAAAAATATCATTAAAAGAAGGGTAGCCTTTCAACGTGCATGCTCCCCTCTACATTTTATCTTTTGAGGAGTGCAGCCTGCTTGCTGCCATGCATATATATTATTTTTTCCTGGTGGATGGTTTGCATGGGCATTCTGAGCCACCCATTAGGAAAGAAAGAGAGGGGAGGTCTGTGGTGCCCAGCCACAAAGAGGGGCGCATGGTGGTTAGCAAAACATTAATTGTCAAGTTAAACTGTAATAACTACTTTTAACCAAAATAATGATTATACGCTTAAAAACAAAACACAAATTGAGTTTATTGTTGTTTTAATAAAATGGAGTTTGTTTCAAAATGTAAATCCCATCTCTTAAAACAGAAGCAGCCTTTTTTCTTAATAATGTTTGTAATATGGGCGATGGGCAATCCATAACCTGTACAAAAGACAAAATGCCAGAAAAGGAGAAGAAGCTTGGGCAACTTTTTGGGGAACATTAAAACCAAACAATAATTTGTTAACCTTCTTTCCAGCTCCAAAATGAGGTAAAAGTTAGCCAGGAAACTTACACTACAGCTACTGATCCACCACATGCATTAATACTAATATATCAGTTTAGAGACGGCCCTTTCACAAGGCTTTTCAGGGGAAATGCCATTTCTCTTGGCAGGCCTGACTTAAGTGCTCTAGTAAAATTGCATTTTGTCCTTTTGTCTGTTGAGTGTTGGCTGTTTATTGGCCACTATGATAGAGTCCCATGCCCCACTTTCCTAATAATTTGGGCAATATCTTCAGTTTGCTTATAGCATCCAATCAACACCCCAGCGCTAAAAAAACTCCTCACTGATAAATAACACAGAAAAGAAACAAACAAATGTAGAGCACTTTTGCTTGGAAAATTACTCAAATATTTAACTGAAAAAATAGAATCATTTGAGTTTTATACAATTTATAAAGAACCTAATAATTGCAACCATATGTTTGATTAAAATACTTCCATCTGACTGCCCAGTGTGTCCTCCCCTGATTTAACTTAGTCAATTAACATTTCTGTAAGCAAACAGAAACTTGACATCAGATTGACGAGACAATTGAGCCAGAAGGAGTCACCACAGCAGACCGAGTGAGATCGGTTTCGCCTTCCCAGTTGCTCCATGGCTGTCGGCTTATCAATCTGTTGTGTAGTTAAACAAACACAGTCTATCCATCTCACCATCCGACTGCATATATGAAAACAGACTCTATACACCATCAATGCTCGCCTTTTGTCACCGACAACCATTCAATCTCTGTGCAGCGTTTTGCAGCTGCTTCACACAGCAAAAAGCACAGAATAACGCTGTAGAAATATAAAGTGTCTACTCTGCTCATTATTGTGCAGCTGAATGTTTGGTCCTGGAGGTTAAGAAGTGGCGATGGTGTCTGCAGCGGCGAGACTGCCCGCTCCGCAACACCGCGATTCACACAACAATACGCTTTTCACGCTGACCCCTGGCTGGAAAATAGGCTTAATGTCCGCAAGGCAGCAGAGGCACTGACTGTGTTTACCTTCCCCACACACACTCACACAGACGCCTCGGTCGCGGTGTGTAAAGTCACAAAGGCCCTCGCAGTTTGATGTGCGGTGTGACCACGCGAGCTGACACACGACCTGTGAGCCATTCATGTATGAAGTTGTGACTTTGCTGCAGGGCCTCATGTGTAATCTGGTTTGATGGACAGACAGACCAACAGACAGACAGGTGACCAGCGATAATGTGTCACACCAATGCCATGGTGACAGCACGAAGCTAGCATATGTGAGTGACCATTGACCTCCTCAATTATGGGTATCTTGTAACATTTTTGTGTGAGCGGACATCATCACATGAGCACAGAAAATCTGAAGTGTAAAGTGTGTTAGTGCGAGTTAAATCCATACACAGAGCACTCAAACATTTCTATTGTGAGTAAAGTGTCAGCCAGGCACCGCCCACCATGCTGCACCTGGGAAACCAACGTCTGGGAACTTCAGTCTGCAGCAACATCCAGAACTTTATTTAAAAAATCCTGTCAGGAGGGGGATGTGCTGCCAAGGTACAAGTTCACTCAATTTATGCAATTTTATTTCTTTATGGGAACAGTCATGAAATCCACAGAAAGGAGCACTTAGTTGCACTTTAAACAGGATGATTTTTGTAGAGCTTCTACAAACTTGCCATTGGCAGAGGTTTTTTTTTTATTGCAAAAGGTGGAATTTAGTTGTGCAAAATCCAGCATATTTCCATGAACAAATGTTGCTGACAGATTAATTTTCACTTTCCTAATTTATAAATTGGAAACATTTCACAATAACCACACACTTTTTTGCATTAGAAATGCATTTGTAAAGTATTAGTAAACAGTGAACTCATCATTTCAAAAGTATTTTTATTTACAGGTACATCTCAAGTAAAAGTTCACTTTTGTCCTGTGATTTACTCCAGGAAGTTAAATTTCAATATATTCTAGATTAATCTTATGCAAAATAAAATACTTCAAGATTTTTTTGATTTAATCTTGATGATTACAACTTGCAGCTAATGAGAGTCAAAGATCCACTACCTAAAAATACTAGAATGTTGCAGAAAAGTCCAATTTTCAAAGGTTTCCTTAGCCGTTATCTCCCCATTGGTTCAGCACACACACCCACAATCACAAGGAAGACTGCTGACTTTGCAAATGTCAAGATGACAATCATTGACACTCTCCACAAGGAGGGTAAGCAGAAAGGTCACTGCTGAAAGGGCAGATTGCTCTCAGAGGCTGTATCAAAGCAAATTCATGGAAAGTTGACTGGAAGGGAAAGTGTGGTAAGAAAAGGTGCACAATCAACAGGGATGAGCTCAGCTTTCAGAGGATTGTCAAAAAAGCAGATTCAAGAACTTACTAGGGAGTTTCACAAAGAGTAGACTGAGGCTGGAGTCAGTAAATCAAGAGCCACCACACACACAGGCTTGTCCGGGAAATTGATCTTAAGTGCCATGTCCTTAGTGTCAAGCCAGTCCTGAACCAAATCCAGAGTCAACACTGTCAGCCATTTACCAGATGATTTTACTTCACTTCTTTTCACTTCATGCTTCCAAATTCTCAGAAGCTTTATGGCATTGCTGATTCCTTTTCCAGCAGGACTTGGCACCTGCCCACAGTGATGCCAAAACTACCAGAAACTGGTTTCTGACCATGGTGTTACTGTGTTTGACTGGCCAGCCAACTGGTCTGACTTGAACCCCGTAGAGAATCTCTGGGAAAATATCAAGAGGAAGATGAGAGACATCAGACTCAACAGACGAGCTGAAGATGCCATGCCACGTCGCATCGATGCAGTAATTTGTGCAAAGGAGCTCCAACCAATTACTGCGTGCAAAAATGAGCATCATTTCCCAGAAAGTCAACATTTCTGCATCATAAGTCCTTTTTGGACTGTTGTGATGTTCCTATATTTTGGGATGGAGATTTTTTATTTCTGTTAGCAGTAAGCAACAAGGTTAAAACTAAAATGTTTAGGAATTTATTTGACCTATTTCCTGATACACATCAGATTTAATACATTTTAACATGAATAATTTGACTAGTGAATAGTTCAAATAATTTGGAATATACCAGTAAAACTACAAGTATCCCCATCAGTGCAAATACCAAGCTTAACTACTCATACTGGTACTCATAAAAGGCTGTAGTAGCTGTATTTGGTATCTTTCAACAGCATGATGTATTAATGTAACTTAACCCCCCCCCCATCAACCCTTCCCAAGACCTTCACCAAAATACAACAGAGACTGTGGCCACGTCAACCTTAACTAAAGCCTTGTAACTGAATGGAGTGAATTCCTGCAGCCAGTTAAAAAGTTTGGTGAGAAGTCTGAAAACACAACGATGAAGGCTGTTGTAGTAGTAGACCAGCATTTTCGCATCTGAATAAAAAGTTCAGCCATCACATTGAGGTGTTCATGGTGTTTGTAGGTCTCCATTCTTTCAGCCTTGTGGTGTTTATTAGCTAATGCTTCCAGTTCGTGCAGAGTGGATTTTATTGTGAACTAGAGTGAACTTGACACACGTGCATGTGTAGACAGTCTTTTAGCTAATCTCTCTCACAGACATGATTCTACTGTGGACAGGATGTTACCGAGTGCTGCTGAATGTGTGTGCGTGTCTATGTGTGTGCGTGAGTGTGTAATCTGTATCATTTTGTTCCGGTGGATAAACGGATTACCTCTTTTGTCTGATGTAACAGTGACTCACCTCATTAAACAGATTAACAGGCAGACTTATAGAAAAAATAAAAAAATTACAAAGCCGAGCAACTCCTATTGTATCTGGTGTATAACTAGCTCACATGTTGTAAAGACAAATGTCTATTTCACACATAGTTCGCCTTTTTTGTCATTATGAACTATCTATAGAGATATGGTAAAGATGACTCCGTTTCATGTACCGGGATGTTTATTGCGAATGACTGCAGTGGTGATTGGTCATATTCGCAAAGATCTTTTTTTCTTTTTTTTTTTTTATAAATTCAAATATTTACTTTTGTCCCATCTATACAAGATAATGGAGTATCTTATAAATTCCTGGAGCATGGCAAGCTGACAAATGAATCAAAACCCTTAACCCCTGAAGACTAAAACGATCATTACAAAAAGTTGTATCAAATCTCAAGAAGTCCTTTAAGATGACAGTCTGAAGGAAAATATCTACAGCTCTTGGGTAATACTACTGCTAAATGTTGACCATCTTTGTTGAAAGCAATGTTTTCAAAGAATTCAAATCTCATGATTTCTCCGATTAAAGCAAAATACAGGGCAAGTGATTTTTCACGAGATATTTCTCAGAACACACTGTAGACAACTCGCACTGGCCAGCTCTGATACAGGTAAAGGAAATGCATCTGATACGGCTGAAAATTTCAGTCTTGATATCGGCGAGTACACATGGTTATACACTGATCTGATACCGGAGTTGTCATGCGGGACAAGAAGGGACATAGGTTGTTAAAACTGAAATAACTTGAACCATACATCATAGCCTCTTATGTCTTTTACCTCTTGAAACTAGCTATCACACCTTTCCACTCGTGCTATCAGTGCTATTGTAGCCTGAAGAGTTTCTATCAAGCCTGGAACTTGGGGGATTTTTGGGACTTTAATGATAAATTCACACCAGTAGATCTGATACTGAAAGTCTTTTCATCTCCTCTTTTACTCCGTTTCGATCACTCACTGCTAGCTTGAATACTAATGGCTATATTGTTTTGTCACAATGCTTTGTGAGGGGATGTCAACCAATGGCAGGCTGTTATGTCATCATATCATGCTGTGTCAACTGTGCATGCTTAACACTCATGCTTTATGGGGACTGCCTAAAAAGTGCATAACAGAGAGGAAGAGATAGAGGGCCAGTGATATGGCCCTTTGTGTCACTGTTGTTGGTAATATTTAGCAGTAAAACTCAATAATTAGCAGGAAAAAAACTTTAAGTGTCACAAAGGGGGCGTGTTTTACCACTCTATTTGTTGTTCTGAGTTCACTGTAGGGCTCAAACAATGTGCAAGTTTTCCATAGCCTGGTATGGAGCACTCACACTGGGGCTCAAGTGTGCTTGGGCTCATTGGGATTGCCTGGTGTAGAGTGCTCTTGCTCACGGTATCTGCAATCCATTTTTCCATGTAAGAGCAGGATTTAAATCCTTTTTGTTTCCCAGGTTAACAGTTAGACTGTGGGTAAACCCAGTACAATTGTGCTATTGCATAAAGAGAAAATGATCCACTCTATCTGTGTGATCTTCTATCTGAAATATGTGACCATCAGATAGTTAATGCTGATAACAACAGCATTACTGAGCACTGTGTATATGTAATCATCTTACAGTACATGCTCATAGAAGTACTGAGTCATGTTTCCAGTGGATCACAGCTCTTATGTAACAGACAAATCCTACAATCAAACCGATAGCATTGCCATAGGGATAAAGGAGGCTCTGAAGTGAGTCCAAAGATTTTGGGTCTAACGTTAACCAAATAACAGTTTTGTTTGATTATGTATCTGCATCTGTGGTACCTGTGAGCAGCTCCTTCAGTTTGTTGTACCAGGCGTGTGTGTGTTCTGAGGAGGCGTTGTGGAGGTGAAGTGTCTCTTCCTCCAGCCTCCTCCCTTTCCTCTTGGCGCAGAAGAGAGCCACGCCGAGCACCGGTCCCCCCGACTGCTTTCCTGCTGCTCGCCGCCGCTTCACCTTCACAGCAAACACATCCTGCAGCAGCACCACACCTGGCTGTGTCACACATGTGTCACCTGCAGAGAGAGAGAGAAGAGCTGACAATTAATATCTAGAGCAGAATGCACATCTGACTTTTCTATATGTTTTCTAAGATTACTGCTCTATAATTGTGCATTTGATCATGTTAATTTTATGTCTGTCTGTAACTTCTGATTAGCTGCACACTGGGAGTTATGTTAGAAAACATTATACATGATCATTATGTTATGTCAATACAAAACAAGTGCATCGGACAGCTTTGGGATTGATTCTCCTTGATGAAGCTAGGATAATAGTTTCCTGAAGCTTACAGTCATTGTACCAGATGTGGCAATATATGGACACATTTCTCTTTAAAATGCACCAAGATGTCATAAATTCATAACCCTCCTTACATCACTATTTTAATGTTTAAGAAAAATCCCCTTTTATTAAATTCTTTACATTTATTTATTTACATTACATTTAAATTCTTGAATAGCCAAATCATTGGAGGTTCAGAAGCAGTATACCATAAATATACTTACAGCCATCCGAAATTGATCCTAACCCAAATACATTAGATATGGCTATGATGAAATTTGGGTAGAAAATGCAAAAAAAGATCTTTCAACATATTAAAAACTTTTGTGATTCAATGAAAACATTACGTAGTTGCACTAAACTGAGTCATTCACATGATTATTTTCGCTCCCCTTGTCAGTCAGTATTCTTTTTAGGTAGGAAGTTATTACTGAATCATGTGCACTCACATTACATAACATTATTAAATGTATTCATAAGTAATCCATTGATAAGCAGATCAACAGCAGCCCATCAATCATTCAGCTTGAGTAGTTCTTGAATCTGATTGGTCCACTTGCCAATACTCTGAAGACAGTGACCGCAGAGCTATGACACACTCAGTGTTACATTACACTCTCACACTGTGATTTTATCCATGAAATATGCTTTTAAACAAGCTGATGTCATAGCAGAGTAAGCTTTTTGACATTTTTTTCCTGGTGGTCTGCAGCAGAACTGCAACTAATACTAATACTAATACTGGTTTGCTGACCCTGGTGTTACTGTGTTTGACTGGCCAGCCAACTGGTCTTCCCTGAACCCCATAGAGAATCTCTGGGGAAATGTCAAGAGGAAGATGAGAGACACCAGACTCAACTGTACAGATGAGCTGAAGGCTATCAGAGCAACTTGGGCTTCATAACACCCCAGCAGTGCCAAGACTGACTGGCTTCATGCTACATCACATAGATGCAGCAATTTACCTATTAATGATATCTTATTTTTTTGGGGTACACATACAGTATATAGTTGTGAAAAAATCCATTATATATTTTCTGTTTTCAATCATTTTAATTTAAAAACCTCCAAGTTCTTCTTGGTAGTTTTAAGACAAGCAAAACACAGAAAATATCCTGCTTGTATTTTGGGAATCCAAGCAGGATATATTAGTATAATATCCTTTCAGATATTACAGTAATAGCGCTTAAACACATAAAATAATTTATTTAACATTTGGATTGTTTTGTAGGAATGTATGCAGTACACAAAGAGAACTGAACTACTTCAGTGTACTGCATGGCAGTATTTATAGCTAATGCTAATTTCCAGTGCCTGTTCATGAAAATAGAAAATTTTTCAAAGGGTGCATGATAATGACAAATATTATTAGTTGCTCTGATTGTTTAATAACATAAAAACAGCCTTTATCTTGAGGATAAATCTAGTTTCTGGATGGATAAACACATGCCACAGCAGGTGGAGAAAACATCTGTAGATGAAATAACAAAACCCCTAAATTAAATTAATCCACTGAATAATCTAAATCTACGCAGATTTTGTATTATAACTAAAATTATATACCCCTCTAGATTAACACCTAATCAATTAAAACATAATATTCAACCCCAAATTAAAAAAGCCTAAACCACAATATTACCTTTTTTGTTTATTAAGAGTTTAAAGTTTATAATGCATTTTTCTTCATATTTTTACTCTACTGTGATTAATTTCAGTTCCTTCATATGAATTGTGATTTTTCTCTACTTTATCTATGACAGTTGAAAACATGAAACAACTGAAAAAAGGGTTATTATATATGGAACAATGTTTTAGTCTTTATGACTGTGCACACTTTCTGTTGTGTGAATTATTTGCAACACCAGTAGTAAAAACATAAAAAAATGGATTCATCTGTTACAATGCTTGAACTTGCAAAAGTCACATCAAATATGAGGAACAAAATAAATGCCTTAAATACACAACAGCAAAACCTTTCCTTTAAATGGTTTTACCAGTCAGAGAAAATCAAAATAACACAGAAACAACAGTTAACAGCTGTGATCTCCTCAGAGAGGAAAATATAATCAGTAAACAGTTATATATGATGATAGCGCATTAACCCCCCCGCTCTGTGAAATACCCTCCTGCTGTTATCAAACACCAAAATCCCAAAACCACCCGCCCGTCTTCAACCAAGAGAGGCAGCGTCCATATGTCAGGGTCACAACGTGTGGGGCGGCGGTCTGTTGCTCCTTCACTCTTTGTGTTGATTAAGAATTGTGAGGATTAAAAGAAGGAAGGAATTATATGAAATGATTTATTTAATCACATGAAAAATCAGCCTTTTAGGTGGAAAATGACACACAAGATAGACAACATTCACTGTAAA
Organism: Cheilinus undulatus; assembly: GCF_018320785.1. Taxonomy (NCBI): domain Eukaryota; kingdom Metazoa; phylum Chordata; class Actinopteri; order Labriformes; family Labridae; genus Cheilinus; species Cheilinus undulatus. The sequence goes on along the minus strand of NC_054879.1, from coordinate 31,596,752 downwards.
GAAAAATGATGACGTGCAGAGAAACTATGTATGGTTTATAGACAAGAATCTAACATTTTCAATTTAAAGTACCTTGCCTCCATTTTCACTGCCACAGCAAGTTTGAAAATAGTGTAAATTTATTAGATCTTACCCATTTTAGATATGTAGCATTGTCCTTAAATGCCACTTTATTTTCTTCATGTTCAAGTCTCAGTATAAGCCAAGAAATTCAATTATTGTACTATCAAAACAGAAAAGTCAGCTTTTTGTACACTTAATATGAATCTAAACAACATTTTAAAGCTGAAGTTGTGTATCATCAATATCTATATTTCAATAAAAAACAAATAAACAATGTTGTTGAATGAAATCACTCTACTGCTTTGGGGAATCCCTTTTTTCCATATCATTTTCACTATCAGCTAAACGCTGTTTAGTATGCCACATCAATGTTGCAACTTCACAAAACACCTGTAAAATTATTTTCACTTAGTGTTTCTCTTATAGCAGCTCCATGTGACAGATCACCCAGCCAATGTTTACTGTCTCTATAGATTAAATTAAAGAGAGGAGAGGCAGATTTTACATCCAGACCAATGAAGACGACTCTGATATGAGCTGACAGAACCTACAGAGCGGCTGTGACCACGCACAGACAGGCACACATGCAAACAAACACACACTGTGCTGCCCGTTACATGTTGGTAGCATGTTGGTGGGTTCCAGATGGAGATGAGTTTCCAATCATGTCCTTACCCACCCACTGTTGTGCCAACACATTCACATATGACACACAGATAAAAAGAATCCATAGATAAATTGGTTTGATTACACTTTTGTAGACACTGTCTCATTTATTCTCAGGAGGCTTTTTCTTCTAAAACTATCACACAGAAAACCTAAACAAATAAATGGTTAAACGTACAGGAACGACCACACAGCACACTCACTTGAGCACACATACAAGTGTGCATGCACAGTGGCAGTCCGGTCTCATGGTGACCAGGCCATGTGGCTCACTGTGGGGGGTTATGGATCATAGTTTGCACACATACATGCCCTAAGCAGCTCCCACTTATACACACACCGGCTCACAAGGCTGCAGCGCTGTATCACGCCTTCAGTGTCATTGATGACATTGATCATGTAAACAACTCTGCCACTCTGATTTTATAGCTTGTTTTTGAATTGATTTACCAGTAATTGTTCTTTCAAACACTATTTAATCCATAAATCTTTAGAGATACTTTCATGTCCTCTTGATTATTTTAGGTTTTAACCCAGAGAAACTAGTAAGAGCTTTGTTGTTGAGCACTGACACTCTAACGGCATTGATGCAAAGATCCTTACTGCCTTTATTGCCTTGTTTTGTCAATCACATCATTTTCCTGTGATTCTAACGTGAGACCCACATAAATGAAAGCAAATAAATGCCCCAAAATATTACTACCATTAGTGTGTGTTAATCCCATATATCTCTGGCATCAGGCAAAAACCTGGTATCTCAATTTTTCATGATCTTATTTGTTTCATAGATCAGTGCTTTTGGTCATCTTTTATATCTGACAGTGGGTTTTACACATTTTTAACCCATTTAAAGTGTCAAAAATGTGCCAACTATGACCATTCAGTGTTAAACCATTTGAAAAACACAGTGTTTTTTATTTCATTCCCTTTAAAGAGGAGCTTTTTTAAATATGAGGTTTTGGCCTGACGTCAGTGATATGTTTTGTTTAATGTTACTAATGTTAATGTTAGCCCCAGCAGCTATACATGTAAAAGGAATACAGTTAGCAACACTGCTGATCTTTACAGTTGGAATATACTTTTATACTTAGTTTTTTCAACGTGCCTGAGGAATCATGTACTAACAGTACCCAGTACCCAGAAGCCTTAGCTGCTGTTGCTAAATCAGACTAAATGTGAATTATAATTGTGTTCAGCCAACTAGTCCAGGGGTTCTCAAACTTTTCAGCTCGCATTCCCCAAAATAAAAGTGCCAGAGGCTGGCGACCCCTACTGTACCTGAAGGTGGTTGAAGACAGCACAGCTGTGCACATTCAGGGAAAGTCGTGTTCAGACTTACATTTTATAAACATTACTTTGATCTAAGCATAAATCTCACCAAATGACCATGTTTTTATGTTTCATTTAACTTACTGTATGTATATGTTTTTTTTAATAAAAATAGGTCAAATACACAATTAGAAATTTGAAAATATTCTTTGTTTTTTGGAAGACATCGGGTGACCCTTCTCAGTGCTTTTCAACTCCCCGGGAGGTCCTTGACCACTGGACTAGTCTGAAGTCAAGATATACCCTCTGTAAACAAACTTCATGCTGTAGTTAACCAACATCACACCATAATGGTGCAAAGCTGGTTTCCAGAGTGTGGCTAATGTTAGCGGTGCTAGCACCAGCCGGCCTTCAAACCTCTTTTTGGGGATAACATCCATATTCCTGAGCTGAATATCATCACTCTGTTCCAACAAGATGCTATTGATGTTGTTACAGTTTAGACATCACTTCTGACCAGGATTGTGGGCCTGACCTGAAAAAACTGCTAAGAATTAGTATTGTGGTGCCAACTACAAAGTGATCCAACTTCAACCAGCTGGTTGTGCACATCAAAAAGCACTGTTATCAGTACAGGAGGATGAGGAATAACTGAACGCTGGGTGCACCAGTTAGGAAAGAGCAGGAGAGGAGGAGGTAGAAAACAGGTCATAGCAACAAAGCTAACTGCTAGACTAAGCTGTATTTAAAAAAGTAAACGATTTAGTAGCTTCAGGTGTGATTTTCATTACACATGTGACACCTGGCCACACAGATAGCATTGTGGGACATAATGTGAGAGTGTGGAGAGTGAAAACAGGGACAGGAAAAGATACCACTCAAAGTGGCGCACTCTGTATCAGTTTTATTTTACCATTGTTAGGTAAAAAAAAACTGATACAGATAATCGGCCAAATGCCAAATCTGAGCCCTGGAAATCGACCAATAATATAATAGGCTGACAGAAATTGGTAAACTGCTGACATCTGTTAGCTTGTTTCCTGTCATGTTTGTTGTACAAAAACACCAACTAACTGCAATTTAAAGAGTAAGTAAACCCCCAGCCCAACGCTAACTCTGCCCACTTCAGAAATTTGAAAAATGCACAAAAACATAGGCAGTTTGATGAGAGGAGGGAGGGGAAAAGGACAGGGGTTTTCCAGATGAGGTGGGAGTGACTGTGATGTCCCCTTGCCAGAAAGTGACACAGAGTCCCGCAGCACTGCTGCCTCAGAGCGATTGATTGAGGTGGAGGATGTTTTCCCTCCATAGTCCTGGAGTCCTGAGCACTACTTGTCTGGGCCGTTGGCTCCAGCACCAGTGTTACCAAAGCCGGAGCTCTCGGACTTGAGGCAGTGCAGGTGCAGGAGAGGACGGGAGTGGTCTCTGAATGGGAAAGTTGGTTAGAGACAGTAACATTCTGCCTTCAAAGCAGATATCCTGTTGAGCCAATTAAAAGCCATAAAATGCAGATTTTTATCAGTTTGGTGCAAATGTCAGAAATAACACCAGCATTGATGTGTTTTATCATAGTTCAGTCAGATACTTCAGTGAACAGCTGAAAAAAAGTGTTCACTACCTCTTTAGGCGGGTTTCCTTTCATTTCATTTTATTTCATGCCACTGCAGATACGTGAGTTTCTGTATATCAGTCTGTTTGTCTGACCGCTATGGTTTCCCCACCCTCACAGAGAGAGATAAGACAGGCTTCTGTTTGATACAGGATACATTCATGTGAAGAAATAAACAAAAACAGCTGAGCCATTTATATAGAAATATCTCATCAACACACACACACAGCATGCAGACAGGCTGACAGTGTGTGTATGAGTGTGTGTTAATCTCTTCACACTGAGAGACTCTAATAACCCCCCACGGGCCGAACCAACTGCTCTATACTACTGCCAGCACACACACAACACACTCGCACACACAGTGCTGGCTTAATGACATTAGCTTGGATGAAATTCAGCAAAACAGATTGGCTTCAACCACACACATGTATGCGCACACACACACACACACACACACAGACACACAGTGTGTTTACACCTTCATCATGCTCCACTAGTCAGAGCTGCTTGAATGGATTTCAACCAAAAATTAACACAGCACAGGATTCTAACAAATAATCAAATTATACCTAAACATGAGCAAAGTGTTACAAAAATATTACCACAATAACACCACATGGCTTAACCACACTCTGTGTTCATCTGTCACTCAGCTCTAGTTAAACATATCATTCCAAAACTAAACTAAAAGATGGGACTTTTTGTGTGTTTTAAACTGGCTTGCTTGGTAAATAAAATTCTTGTGAATTTAATCACAGAAAATTTAATCTCTTTCAGCTGCTCAGCTTTGATCAGAGCTGCAGGAAGACAACAAGGCTCAGAGGTGGTAGTGGCTCTGCACCTGACGGTAGCTGAACATGAGAGGGATCTTGTTAGTCAAGAGGTTCATAAAAAAGTTGATGTTGTAGTATACTTTATATTGATATTATAGTACATTTACATTCAATTAGAAAAAAAGTTGAATAATTGTGTTAGTTAAACAAGAAAAAGTACATGTAGAGTCACCAGTGGTCTAGTGGTTGTGTGTGCACGTCCCATGTAAGGATATTGTTGCCCTTGTGGTGGGCTGCCCAGGTATGGGTCTGGCCTGTGGCTTCTTTTCCACATGTCATTCCCCACTTTCTCATCACTGTCCTAACTGAAAAAAGCCCAAAATAAATCTTTAAAAAGTATGTCAACATGTTAGTCTGGGGCACATGGCTAAGTCGTAAGTTTGTGCCTCATGTAGGTGAGCAGTCCAGGTTCAAGCCCAGCTTGTGGCTTTTTCACCAAGTCATTCCCCACTCTCTCATCCCTGTTCTGAGTCTGTCCACTGTACTATCTATAAAATAAAAGAAAAAGAGCATTACAAATCTTAAAAACAACATGCAAGTTTAACTAAAATTGAACTAATTCGAATTTCTCAAAATCTGACAAATACATTTAAATAATTCAGCCAGGGACTGGTTTACTCTGGCACAGTTATACCTCAAACAGACCAGACTGGACTAGGTCTTAAAGGGATACTTCAACATTTTGGCAAATTCGCCCATGGCCATAATTCCTATAGTCTTAGTAATAGGTCCATTTCCTTTAGTTGTCGGTGCAAGCTGTTTCTAGATCTGGGGGGACCGTTAAACCAGCTGCACCGCGAACACTATTTTAGCAGACGGAATTTTTGCTTTCCCTCATCAAACTCATCAAATACACAATCCAACAACTCCAAAACGCTCTTGTGGACAAGTGGTGACCTGTACATTCACCACGCTATGAAATAATCATGGAACATTACAAGACGGAGATGTTTTAAAGTTAAATGCAAAGCCGGAACTACACTCCAGACATGGCTTCATGTGTCGTAATGTTACATAATCATACGTTATCATTTCATAGCGTGGTGAATGTACAGGTCACAACTTGTCCACGAGAGCGTTTTGAAGCAAATACTCAGAATAATTTTTTGAGTGAACCACTGGGCGGAGTGACACAGTGCAGTAGCCATGTCTGGAGTGTAGTTCCGGCTTTGCATTTAACTTTAAAACATCTCCGTCTCGTAATCTTCCATGATTATTTCATAGCGTGGTGAATGTACAGGTCACAACTTGTCCACAAGAGCGTTTTGGAGTTGTTGGATTGCGTATTTGATGAGTTTGATGAGGGAAAGCAAAAATTCCGTCTGCTAAAATAGTGTTCGCGGTGCAGCTGGTTTAATGGTCCCCCCAGAACTAGAAACAGCCTGCACCGACAACTAAAGGAAACAAACCTATTACTAAGACTATAGGAATTATGGCAATGGGCGAATTTGCCAAAATGTTGAAGTATCCCTTTAAGTACAAGCTCCACAGTCTCAGCACCAGGCTTTGACAGAAGTTGACCAGCAAACAGGCTAAGTATGGAGTTGTGAAATGCTTCCATGTTTTCATTATTTGTCCGACATACGACTGGTTATATGCTTGCCAACTTTTTAGCAGGGTCAACAGGAAGAGGGTCCACAGTAACTAGCTGAAAGAGCATTTATAGCAATCAAACATAGCAGAGAAAGAGGGCATACAGATGGCCTAGCGGCCTAATGCGCTACCCATTTACGCAGGCGGCCCAGGTTAAACCAGTGGTTCTCAACTGGTGGGTCAGGACCCAAAGGTGGATCACAGAGCGGGCTTTAGTGGGTTGCGAAGGTGTGCCTGGAAAAAACTGTGGTATAAAGTTCAAAATGAGCGGACAATCTAAGGAGGCATACATCCATCCATTTTATTACTCTGATTTTTCATGATAAAAGGAATACTTTGGTGTTTTCTCAAGATCCTAAGGGAAACAAAACTTCCCTCATTTTAATTTTTTAATTTGTCAGATATCAAGAAAACAACCAAAATGTACACCTTATCATGGAGATCGACACAAAGGACTATGTATTCATCCATTTATTTTAGGGTTTCTATGATCAAACTCTCGTCCTGCCTCATTGTTCAGTCATGTATTCTGTCCATATATGAAGTTTTTTGAAAATGTTTTAGGAATTTGGGTTGTGACTCTTCATTTTAAAAGGTGGTGGGTCCTGAGGCTAGACTAGTTAAGAACCACTGAGTTAAACTAACAAATCAGGATATAACCATTGCTTAAATTTACTATGCGTGTATAAATGTACTGATAAATTCCAGCCTTTGTGCTGGACAACACATGCATGTTAAGATTCAGTAAATAAGCACCAGCAAGGCAGTAATATACAGTGTACACGGTGTATACTGTGTATATGGTTTTCTTAATTGCCTGTCAACACTGCTGATGTTTTTCTTTGTTTATATTGACACTGCTTAGTCATGCATCATTACTTCAAGCAAATATCCCCTTTACATGGTGGTGGTAATCAGAGTTCACCCTACAGATCTGGAGGTTGCAGTAGTGTTGTAAATCACAGGTTTGATAACACAGTATTGTAAAATCCGCCGAGATACACTTCAGTTATCCTTTAGCACATCAAAAATAATAGCTATTTTTAATCAAATATCAACAGAACTGAAAATAAACACTGACACAAATGTGCCACGAGAACTGTGAAATAAAGGTTTACCACAAAGACGATAATAGAGGTCAATGTTTTTACTTGGCACCTCTGGCAGTGTCTTGTTAATGATTATGATGATTGTATGTCTTGTGATCAGTTGGTTTTGTTTCTCTTGAAAAAAGCCATGGTGTTAGTACAACTATGTGTATCTGTTTTATTCTTTATGTAGTGCTGATATAGGACAGATGGTCGAGGCTTTTCAAAATGTAGCCATTTTTGTTTAGTATTATTCTGAAGGCACTAACTATAGCATAAACTTTATAATCAGTATCCAGACACCTGAGTAAAATGGCAGAAACACACATTTAGTGTCCTGAACAAAAAAAAAAAAAAACGAGTGGTTCTATGAAAAAGCCCCAAAGATCTTCTTCAAAAATGGCAAACACTTTGGCATCTTTTGGACTACCATCTCGATAATTAGCTCTGGGAGAGAAAGCAGAAGTAATCTGTAAAGAACTTCTACAGCCAAGCATCATTTAGGGATTAATTTTGTCTGAGTGAAGCACCAAACTCCAGCAATAGTGTGCACTGCACCACTTAACCATCCTTCAGCCAACACTGATCTGGCAGTTACTGGTTGGAACTAGAAGCAGAGAAGCTATTTCTGGGTACTTTAAACAACACAGAGAACAGTTTGTATGTTTCAGAACAAAAACGCCCAACTATAGTTTCCTCTAAAAGCATTAATTCATTGTTAAAGGGTAGTCATTTCTCATGAACATAGATGCAAATTACATTAACAATAAATGTCTATTACTTCAGTACTGCACTTTACTGTTTAAATACCAACTAAATTCAGAGGGAGCTATTTTGAGGATGTAAAGTGTGCTGCCTTAAGTGTATGGTACAAAATGATTTAGGGCATGTCTATATTCTGCTTTCTAGATGTCACATAATCCCAGCACAAACCCAGGCACAGAGCATATACTGGGTGAGTATCATTATCATTACCCTTCAGGGTCAGGTGCATCTGCTGGCTGGAGTGTTGGTATTTACACGGCAGATTTAGTTTGCATGCTTTCATAGATTGAATGTCAGCTGGCCCCTTTACTGTAACCCTGAACACACTGATCACACTATAGACAATGTATAAAATATCCATACTTTTGGTGGATTCAAGTTTTATTTCACTGATGCATTCCTACACCATCAGACACAATAAAAGGGGAAACAAATGCTGTGAACATTTCCACATTATACATAATGTGTATCCTTATTATTCATTAAAATCTTCAGACACACTAACAGGATTGAACAGGATCAATGTTGATTATTCTTCCTTCAGCTCAATATCAAATAAGGGGGCAGGGTGTAAACATCATTTTTTTCTTTGCTGGAATCGGTGGCTGTATTCACTGCACAAAAGACTTTAGACTAGACTAGGTATTTGATGTTCTAAGGCAGTGGTTCCCAACCTTTCTTCCTTAGGGTGCACCCCACCCCCCACCCCTGGGCACTAATAGTTCATTTGCTGTCTAAATAACATGACATGACAACGTCAGGGGTAAAATGGGAAAGATTCTTGCCCTGTGTACCAAGACACTTTGCACCAGGCACAAGAGAGGGCACAGAGCCTACAGTTACATTAGAGGGCCTGTGATGCTCTTCTTAGGTACAGCAATCCTCTGAACTACATGCTAACTGCCTCCAACTGAGTTTCAGAGAACCAGAAAGATCCCTAGAACTGATAAACAACCTCATTACTGTGATTATACTCCGTGTGTGTGTGTGTGTGTGTGTGTGTGAATCGTCCAGATGTCATATTTCAGGTGGTCTTGACATGACAAAACTTCTCCATTACAGCACCAGCTGCCCACACAGTCTGCCTGTCTGTCTCTCTGTGTGCAGTAAGACAACACATTACTAAGACACCACTGTGGTAACTGACCTGTCGGGGTCTCAGGGGTGATGGGGGTCCACGTCAGTCTAGTTGGGGTGAGCAGGAAGTCATGACTCTTCTTTCCAAGTTTGAAGATCCCACGCAGCACAACATGCTCACTGGAAAGCACACAAACACCAGATATGCAGAGGATATTAAAAACAGAGATGTAAAGAAATTATTTGTGTTTAATATTGTGGTAATATTGTGTAGTTATTGTGAAGTTACTGTAATTTTAAAAAATGTGATAAGTATATAAAAACTTTTCAAACATTGGTTGAGGAACTCTTCATTTTAGTCACAGTCAGATGCCACAACTAAAAATGCTGTGAATGCTGTCAAATGTCTGTGAATGACCCAATGCCCATGAGTGGATGTAGAGAATATATGGAAAAAAGAGGCCAGAAGTGTAGTTGGTTACATTGATTTTAGGGACCTGAGCAGCGGTACAGCTGAGAAACAAGTTAACAGTTGGCTAGCTGTAAGAGCATGGTATGCAGATGTAAATAACAAATGCTCCAACTCTTTATAACTTCAGCTGGACTCCTTGCGTTAGTTAGCTTTGGGCTAAAGTGAGGGAAATTAGCTACAGCAACGACCCTGATAAGTACGACCTGTGCACTCTGACCACGGTAGGAACACAGTAGCACGTTAGTAAACACATGCCTTCAATAAAATATCCAGAATACGCAGCTTCTGATCACAGTTCATCAAAACCAATACAGAAAACACCTATCCAAATTTTTACATAATTTTGACTGCACTGTACATTGATCTAAAATTCACCAAATCAGTCATATGTTTGTGCACCGGTCTGCCTGATGGAGTTGCAAGCAACTTTATAGATTAAAATTTATTTTTCTGCCGTTGTCTGCTAAACTGTTAAGAATAAATTTCTGAGGGGTGCAGATGGCAAAGTGGTTAGGTCCTGGACAGTCAGGATTCAAATCAAGCCTGTGGCTTCTTTCCTGCATGTCTCTCATCCCTGTTTCCCACGCTCTCCACTGTCCTCTCTAAAATAAAGGCCCAAACATATATCTTTAATCAATAATGCATTTCTGTGTGCATATCTGAAATAACAACACTGTTCAACTCTGTGAATGATTAAAATCTTGTTTTGCATTCTTGCCAACATATTTAGATGTGCATTTACCATGTATTTGGAAATCTCAGTGGGAACAACGTAAAACTGAAAATACTTTTAAACACAGCTAATGAGGGAGACCCTGCCATATTGGCAGAGCCAAAGGCTGCAAGGTGCAGAAGACAGTTCATGAAGCGAGTGTCAACCATCCAAAGAAAAGAAATTGGGAAGTCCAATATTGGATTGTTGGCCATAACTGATATGCCAGTATTTCTAAGCTTTTTTAAGCCAACAAAAATTTGAACTAGCTGTAGTTCAGACCTAGACCTTAAATCAAAACAGTCCACTTCGAAAATGAGGATGAAAAAGAAAAAATGAGCAGATACAGGTCTGGTAGTTCTGCTTAAAACTCTGCATTTGTGTTTTTGTACTCCGCTGATAATAACAGCCAGTATATGGGCAGGTAAAATAGGCAGAAGTGTTCATATTTGCCAAAACGGATACTAAACTTTGCAAGCCATTGTCTGCTGATACTGATACTGTGCAGATATCAAAATCGCAACAAGAAACAAGCACAAATTATATATATTTTTTGACTCTGTTATATGGACTTAGCATCTTCACATGCTCATTATTCATTCATTGAAGGATTGTGATTTTACACTGTGATTTTGTTAGTTTATATGATTAACTTGTCTTTACTGCTTTCTTCTATCCTCTGTGATGTGATGATGAGAGGATTAATGAGCTTGTTATGCAAGACAAATCTCTGTGTAAACAGATAGTAAAGTGTATGTCCATCATGCGTTCCCTCGAGGTTTTCACATGTTGTCTTAATCTCTTCTTCTTCTGATGTAATTTATCCATTTTCTTCTTCATCATTGCTGCTCAGTCTTCATCCATTCATGATGAAGATTAAACTCTCAGAAAGAAGTAGCCTAGTTGGAAACCCAAAACAGTTTTCATGTTCTTTAGTTGGTTAAAGAAATCCAATTTCAATCCCCCATACTTGGATGAAGAGAAGATGACCTGAGAGAAAGCTAAAGTTCATCTTGTCCTCGAAAGTTTGCTTCTCACCTGGAAGTAGTGAAATGCATCTTGGGTATTAAAGACGTGTTGCAGCGTGGGTATAACACATTCAAAACTTTAAAATGATTCATTACTTTTTTTGTTTAGGTAAAGTTTTAACAACAAACATCAACTTTATTTATTAAATACTTTCATTCTAATCAAGATTAAACGCCGAAAACGCAGCACTGTCAAATAATATGGGATATTATCAACTTTAATAACCCGTCAGGAGTCCCTCTGTGGTTTTATAAAGAACCTTAAACTGATGAAGCTCGGTACAAACACTCACCTGTTCTCATCTTCCCCCTCCACCTGTTGCTGCCTCTCCTGTTCCCGCTTCTCCCTCTTTTTCTTCACGCTCCGTTTTTCCCTCTCCTTCTTCTTCGTGTTTTCTTCCTGCAGGTCCTCTTCGGGCTCCGACATGTTAACCCGCTCAATCAACGAACAAACAGACAAACAAATTCACAAACAACAACGACGGTTATATGTTTGTCCGGCAGATAAACATGTTGTACGATAATCACCACCTGCAGGTTACGGTGTATTTCCGGGGTATCGTCGCTATGGAGACAAGAAGCAGCTTTGTCGAACTCCCGGCTCGGGCACGCGGCGGATTCACCAGAGCCTAATCAACGGTCCTGCGCGTTCACGTCAACAACGTTCCTACAAGCGGGGCGCGCACTGGTGAGTAGGCATGAACTCCAATCACCTTACTTCGGCTTCAGCCGAAAAGTTTTCGGTAGATTGAAGCAAATATCATTTGTTATGCACCAGAGGTTTAATTTACATCAAAGTACAAATAAATTCACCCCAAAAATACCCTTAGTAACCTACAGTTGGAAGATGTTACATAGGCTAATGAGATCTTTAAACTTAACAGGGCGTAGTGGCTTACATTTTCTGGTACTTTATACTTTAGTCAACTATATTGTGATGGAAATAATGGTTGACTATTTTTTCTCTGCAATATTTAGTTTTGTCATTAAGCAAACTGTTGATAGCTGCTGAGTTAAAAGACAGTTGAACCAGGATTAATTCAAGACCATCTTTAAGGTAACTGTAATCCATAAATGTTTTTTGTTAGCCAATTTCAGAGACCTTTCTAGGCATATATAGACCAGTGAAACTTTTACTTTCACATAGTATTTCTACACTGACTTTTTGAGCTACAGTTAGCATATATGCGCCGAGTTCTTTAACTTTACTACATTATTACCCTTTCTTGATTTTATAAATTAATCATGGTCAATATATTTTGGCTTTTTTATACAAAAAAAAAGAACATCTCTCAGATTTCTACAAAGTTATGTAAATCAGATACATTCTCTATTGGATTGAGGTCTGGGCTTTGACTCGGCCTCTCCAGAACATCCACCTTGTTGTCTTTAAACCATTTTGTTGTAGCTTTCGCCATATGCTTTTGGTCATTTTCTGCTGAAAAAGAAATCTTCTCCCAAGTCTTAGTCCTTTTGCAAACTGAGCAGGAGCGGAGCCTTTCAGAGCCGGCTACCAAGAGGTATCCCCACAGCATGATGCTGCAACCACTGTGATTCACAGTAGGAATGGTGTGTTTGTGGTGATGTGCAGTGTTTGGTGTCCACCAAAGATAGCGTCTTCTAATGGCCAAAAAAAAAAAATACCATTTTGGTCTTATCATGGTTCTTTTGTCTTCATGGGGTAATTGTAGCCATGTATCCTGATTAAGCAGTGACTGGACCTTCCAGATACAGGTGTCTTTATACTACAGTCACTTGAGACACATTCGCTGCTCTGAAGTCATCCCCATTTCATTAATAGTGAGACTACTCACATCCATTGGCTGGACCAGTCACTTTAAAGGGGGTGAATATTTATGCAGTCACTTATTCACATTACATTTTTTTTATTTAATTGACATTACATTGTAGAAATCTGTTTTCACTATGACATTAAAGAGAGTTTTTTGTAAAATTATGGTGTCAAATAAGCCAAATATAATGACCATGATTCATTTATAAAATTAATAAAAAGTAAAACATCCAAGGGGATGAATGCTTTTTATAGACACTAAATGCTGCAGCTTAAACCTGTACTAAAGATCGTTAAAGGTATCATACTCTATCATTTGAACAAACACTTGATAACCAATCAGTGGACAGGATGTCCTCCTGACTGAGAAAGCCTATAAACACTGCAGAGCTACAACTGAAACACACATTCATAAACACAGTGCGTGTGTGTGTGTGTGTGTGTTGATGACAGATGGCTGACTTTAAGCTGCATTAATCAGCACTGTGATCAGCCAAGACTGACTGAAAAACAAAACCTATATCAGAAAGAAGACTACCAATGCTATTATTAATGCTGCTAATACTGCTGCTGCTTACACCAGGGCTGTGTGAGTGGAATAACAGATACCAGCATCATGTTAAGGTGTATTCTCTCAACTATAAAAAGATTTTTTTATCAGAAAAAACACACTTTTTCTAGATACTTTTAATTCAAATTCTCCTTAATCTTACTCATCCCTTATTTAGGGTTACATTTAAAAATAGTTATTGATATTTATGTTTCATATATTAACCCCTTTAAAGCCTGTTGCATCATATTTGATACATACTTTTATGATACCCCTATCTAATCAATATAATCAATAAAATAACTAAAAAAATACACCTTGTGAATACAAACTGATAAATGATAAAAATGCCCTCAAATGGATTATCAGTTACCAAAAACACCTAATGAATCAAATGAGATACAAAAAATATATATGTTAAATTTTATGGAAATTTGGATTTTTTTTTTTTTTTTTGGATTTCAGCTGAAAGTGATATAAACATTTAAGTTCCAAAAAATATATCATTTGTGCATTCAGGCTTAAAAGGGTTAAGACCCCCCACCAAAAAAAAAACAGGAAATAGTTTATGCTCTGTTTGTATAGGATGTATCTCTATTCTGCAGTCTGACTTCTTCTCATTATTATTCCGCTTTAACGGGGAGGCTAAATGGTGGGATATGGCCACCATATTGTCCCTGTTGACTTACACACTCACACACACACTCACGCTCATACACAGCAGGACAGAAGAGTGTATGGAGGGGGGCTCTCATGCATAAACGAGATCATTTTCATAAATTAAATCTTGCCTGCAGAACGAACATCTGTGCCCTTCACACACACACAAACACACACGCCGAGTAATCCAGGTTTTGTCCTTCAGTTGGTGGGATAATGATGTTTACATGTTAACAGGGTTTTCTCTGTAAGGAGATATGTGTTTCTCCTGAAGTGTTTATCATACTGGGTGCCTAAAATCTACTTTAAATAATGCCGTTGTTACATGGAAAACTTCCTTCTCCGGGATGTCAAACTTGTTTAAGCAGATGGTGTAAATTTGATTAAGGATTCTGCAGGTTTTGGAGCTTTAGTTGTGTTAAACTGAATACATTTAAGACACTGTTTGACTGGAGCCCCCAGGAAGTTGGACTGATGAGATATTTCAATTGTAATTTAAGGGAATTTACACTTGGATGAATACATACTCTAAAATTCCCCCAAACCCAGATGCATCCAGGATACTACATCATAAACAAGTATGAACATCAACAAATGCAGGAATGCCAGCAGCCTAGTGGCTGTGTTTGTGTGCCCCACATGTGGATGCTGTCCTTGCGGCAGGCAGCCCAGGTTCAGGTCCTGCCTGTGGCTCCTTTCCCATATGTTGTTCCTTTCTCTCTCTCTGTCTCTCTCTCTCTCTCTCTCTCTCTCTTTGTCTTGCCAGTTTCTGAATCCATCACATTTTTTATATTTTTTGTCTGAATATTTCACTGCTTTCAAGACACAAAGTAGGTGAAGTTTAAAGAATATTTTTATTTTCACAATTTGAACACTTGGCATAGTTGTTAACTGTTAAAAACGTGGCCTTTTTGGTTGCGTTTCTCTATGCAGAAATCCCTTTTTGTCCCCTATGGAGAGTTCCCCGCTGCTGTGTGACATCATCTGCAAAGGACCTCTACTAAATCTGAATAAAATATAAAGACAGAAACCATGTTAAAGGGAAACTCATCAGCCGTGTATTTCAGTTTTTAAGTTTGACACGTGTCCCATTTGTTATTATGGAGGAGGTAGAGCTTAGGACCTGAACAGCAGTCTGTCAGCATGGGGAGTTCCAATTGTTCTGGCCTCACTTTTAAAGCTGATGTGTTGTCCATATATTAACAGTGTATATGCATTAAGAATTATAAGATCCTGTAAGACAGGGGTTATCAACTAAAATTCCAACTTAACCTTAACCGAGTCAGAGAACATGTATTAAACCAAAGGTCCTGCACATCATAATGTCTAACTTGAGTTAGAGTGATATGTGGATCTGGGTTCTATTTCAAGGACTTGTTGCACTGATAAAATGTGAAAATCAGTTTTCCTGTTGCTGTTAATTTTATTTGAAACACAATTTTTCAAATTTTCTTTGTCTACAGCTCACCCATTTCTCCGTCTGTGAATCTCTCCTTTCTCAGCTCACTCATCTTTTTGTCCACTCTCTTCATCTTTCTTTCTTTCTTTCTTTCTTTCTTTCTTTCTTTCTTTCTTTCTTTTTTTCTTTCTTTCTTTCTTTCTTTCTTTTCTCTTACTGTCTTCCTCTCGCCTGTCCCTCATAAGAATGAAGTTCCCTTTTAATATAATGATTGTAGGTCTGGGTCCGGGTCCAGGTCTGTATCGGATGGCGTCTGGATCTGGACCCGGACTGTGGTCCGCCAGTTAGTGACCCCTGCTATAAGAGATATAATCTGTAGTAAAATTTCATTTCAATTTAACAGGCCTTTATCAGCATTGGAAAACATCTGTAGTTTCATTGCCAAAGTTATTATTGCCAATAATAATAATAATTGCAGAGAAAAATAAGTATTATAATTGATATCAAAATTTGGTTGTATTCTAAATTTAATGTAGAAATTCTATGTATTTTATTTATTTTTCACACATGCAGAAAGTCCATTTCATTTCATAGTGGTGGTGTGGTGAGTGAAGTTCTTTGGTCACAATAACTCACGTAATGTGCTGCAACATTTGCAAACTGTTGCACTTCACCCAGCAGATATGGAAGCTTCTGTTCATTGTTCTTGCTAGTGAATGTTTTTTGTTTGCTGGTGAAAATTGTGAAGAACTTCTCATTGTATAAAAGGCAGGTGTTAGAAAGTGCAGCTCTGGTGGCTGCAGTGGGTGCACAGTCTTTCCTCTTTAGGGATCCAGCTTTGTCTGTGGCATCCTCTCTTGTCTGTGGTGAGGTTGTGCTCACTGAGTCTGTGCATGGACAAACATTTCCTGCATCAGTCACAGTGCTTATTTAAGTATTCTGCAACTTCATTTATATCCATTATAATATATCCACAGCTTTGTCTCCCATTAAAGCATACAACCCTGAAAATAGATCTTAATGGCTGGAATTTATATTGTCAAAATGTGTAACACTTTATTACTGTAATGTTAACTCACTGAAAGGGTAGCTCATGGTTTAGTTTAAACAAGCTGCTTGAAAATGTTTTGTCCAAACCATATCTAAGGACAAATGCACAAATTAAACAGCATTTTATGCCAGAATAAAATGTTATGTCTGAGTTAAGCCAGAGATATTTGGTTGCACAGTTAAGATCTGGTATTCTTGCTCTGGTCGTTCAGGTTAATTTAATTAATTCCAAGAGAAAACAGACTTTAACAGTTGTGCGATTTAGCTGAAGTTGAAAGTGGGTCCAGTTTTCTTTTGTGATGCACAAAATATGATTTAAGTGAGTTAGCGCTTCATGAAATGGCTTGTCAAAGTCCTAAAATACTGCTGTGACCAGATGACCAAAAACTGTAAAGGCTTTTTAAACCTGATTTATTTAGATTTGTTAATTTAGTCTCATAAGACAAGATAGTCAGTGTAATTAGTCTTCAGTTTGCAGTCAAAACATTGTCTTTAAACTATATTATAAAGAAATAACTGAGAAACAGTCATTCTACGCCTTCTCTCTCACCTCTGCTTGTATCTTGACTGATTATACACACAGTGGAGAAATATCCTCACCAAAAGCCCAGTACTAACATGTTAGTCTCATTTAGTCTGATAGAACAAAGCTAATCTTGTAGTCTTGATTTTTATTATGGAATTCCTATGTTTTAGCTAGTCTTAGACTTGTCTTCCTAATGAAATGAATGAAATGAATGTCAATGAATTTTTTTTTCCAGTAATCATAATTTTAGTCAACAAAATTAATGCTCAATGAAATATAAAGTCTCCATACGATAATTGTCATAATATCTTCTACAAATATATTTAAGGCTAATAAAAAATGTTGAGAATGTATTCAGAAAATTGTAACAACTGTAAAATAATACATAAAATTAAGTTGTATATTTATTTTTGTATTAAGTTGTATATTTATTTTGAATACAAAAATGTGATCTTATACCTAAGATTTACAAAGTTTTGATTTTGAAGTTTAAACATGTTTAAACATTTTTTAAACATTGAGTTAACCTCACCAGAACAAGTCATAATGTGGTTGGATTAATATTGGTAAAACTGTATTGAATCAGTCATCTTGTTTGTTGCGTTATGATGCTACTGAAGAAGACAGTCTCCCAGAAGAGTCACATTGAATTTCCTTTAATGAAAGGCCTTCATAAACATCTATGTTATAAAATATAAACGAGAGTCACATGAAATGTTAAAAGAAACGCTACAGGAACGTTATAAAAAGCAAAAAGTAAAAACCACATTAACAACATGAACACTTCGGCCCAACGCCGGTTCCACACCGCCTCACACACTGACCAAAAATAGAGAAATCTTTATTCTTTCAACATTTGGAATTATCAGCCGAGCTTTGCTCAAACTTTAACAAAATTGCATAGTTTTCCTCCAGATTATTGCTTATTGATCACTGATTATTTTTAAATGATAATATGGATAATAAAGAGACATTCAGAGAGCGTCTCCTGCAGAATGAAGCGCTACAACGAAGGTTACATAATCGACCTGACGTCATTGTGACATCATTTTATGACCAACTGAGGAGGGGTAACAGAGACTGATGAAGAAAAGAAAGAAGACAGAGAGAAAGGATGAAGTGATAGAAATTAACA
Organism: Cheilinus undulatus; assembly: GCF_018320785.1. Taxonomy (NCBI): domain Eukaryota; kingdom Metazoa; phylum Chordata; class Actinopteri; order Labriformes; family Labridae; genus Cheilinus; species Cheilinus undulatus. The sequence continues at coordinate 31,578,462 of NC_054879.1, read as the reverse complement.
GAATTGTCTCTCTGTGTAACAATCTCTCTTCTCATCTCTCTGCCTTCATCAGCCTCTCAGTCCTTCATCCTCCTCTTCCTCAGGAGTCATGGAAGATGGCGTTCAGTTGGGCGTTCATCAGCCGCTCGTGGTGTGAGTGTCCGTCAAAGCCCATCAGCCCGTCCAACTGCAGGTCAGCACACCGTGAGTTGGTTCCTCCTCCACCATAGATGCCCGGGTGTCCTCCTGTTCCTCCTCCTCCTCCTCCATAATGAACGCTGAAGGAGAAACTCTTATCGTAGTCGGCGGCTGAGACGGCCTCATGCTTGAAGGACGTGAAGTTCCCATTGATGCTAAGTGGTGGGCTGAGGGGCGGGTCAAACGCTGGGCCGTCTGACACTAGGACGCCGTCAAAGAAGGGCTCCAGCGGGCCGTAGGGCTGCCCTTTGACCTGGTGGAAGATGTGGGAGGGATCCATGGAGCCGTAGGGTGGGCTGGGCAGGCCGGCCGTCAGTCCGGGGCTCTGGTAGGAGAAGTGTCCAGGGTAGGCGACAGCTCCAGCTGGGGGAAGGTGAGTCGGCATGTCAGGGGTCTGCTCCGGCAGGAAAGTACGAGGATTCAGTTGGAGGCAGCCCGCAACCAGGTTGGTGGTTGGCTGAGACAAACCTGAGAACAAAGAGAAAACAATCAGTCAAGGCTGATCAATACATGACACACTATACCTGTCAATATCTCACTCAATATGTCAATACTTGAACTTGTTAGAAAATGTAGCGTTAGTGTCTGCCAGTTCCTGGTGATACATGCCAATAAGGGTAATTTGTAAATATCGGTAAAACAATTTTTGTTATGAGCTATTTCAAAACCATCCAAAGGATTTTCAGACTTTAAGAAAGTGGCCTATCTTAATACTATCTGACATTAGCTTACCAATTAAAAAAATTAAACTTATCCCATTAATGTCAAGAAGTATAATTTTCTCAATATCATGACAGTACAGTTATTTTTGGGAATGGTTTTAAAACGTTTTAGGTTCTCTGATTTACAAAATCCTTGATTTTTATGACCATAAAATGCGAAACTAATGATATTCCCATCATTTTCAGCTTGTTTTAGTGTTAATTAACAAATATCAACAAGCTAGCATGCTCTAAGATAGGAAACATTGCCAATATAAAGCATGTACAACATAACAATTTCAGCATCAACATTGTTTGCATATTAGCATAAGGAATGGCTCTGAGTTAAGCACCTAGCATGTCCACTGGCTTGGAATTGGTTCAATCTCGATTGGTGATGTTCCTAAGAGAATAATTTTACATCTGACTAAATGCAAGTTGTAATTGCATTTAGTTGATTGGTGTAAAGTCAGGATAGCACATTTTGTAAGTGAACTTCACATCATATTGACATGAAGTTGGTTGACAGAATATGGCTAACATTAGCAGTGCTAGCAGCAGATTTTGGTCCTCTTAGAAAGTTAACATCCACATTCCAGCGTAGAATGTCATCGCTCATTGCTTTGGTAACATTCAAGTATACCTTGGCATCGCATCTGGACAGCATTATCCCCATTTTCTAGATCTAACTTGTGCTAAATTTTGCTATTCCCTTGAGATGCTATCGGTGCTATCAGTTAACTATTGTTTACATCCAATTAAAGAGCATTGTGGCAGCATGGCAGTAGTCATTAAGAACATTTACAAGGGCTACTTGTGGCAGGCAGCTGCATCACAGTTTAGACAGTGTTTAACTGGGATTGTTGGCCTTAACTGATAAAAAATACTTAGTTTAACCGACTACTAACTCTGGTGCCTACTAACAAGGACCCAGCATTAACCATTTATCTGACTTAATGCGGGTATCCCAAGTCCCAGTACACCCATTGCCCCCATACACTGACATCACGTCCTAATTCTTGCTATAAAGGAGCTGTAGGGTGAAATGCTCTGGTTACATGGCCCTTTTAACAGATATCCCAGAAGCACACTTCAAATCAAGTGTTACAGGAAATTTCCCAGAATCTCAGTAGATACTGATCACACACTAGGATCTTCAAGGGTTGTTCCATTTTGTGGGGGAAAATTTCACTGCCGCCTTGTAAATGGCTCCAAGGGGCAAGGGAGTGCTTGAAAAGAAGGGGTAAAAATTAGAAATGAGACTGTGCCTTTTGTCTTGGCCATATATACTTATTATTTTTCTATCAATATTTAGTGGATCCATACATCAGACACCCGACTCATTCAAAGATATGTTATTCCAGTTTAGTGTCTAGGATGATGCTGACCTTTGCAGAGGGCCTGGACGAAGCTCATGAGGTCTGGCGCCTTCCCTGAGCGTAGGATTTCACTCAGGGCCCAGATGTAGTTCTTGGCGAGGCGGAGGGTCTCGATTTTGGACAATTTCTGTGTTTTCGAGTAACAAGGAACCACTTTCCGCAGACTCTCCAGAGCATCATTCAGACCGTGCATCCGGTTCCTCTCTCTGGCATTGGCTTTCATACGACGAACTTTAAACCTGCAGACACAAAGATTTATTGTTAAAACCTCTTGTCAGCCAGCCTAACTGTGAAATCCATAGTTACAGTCAGCTTCTTAGTATCACTTTTACAAAATACTACGTTAATTTTAGCCAAGTATATTGTGCAGCTAGTTAGCATGTTAGCTTTTACTATCCCAACAGTAACAACACTACCTCTGACCATGAAAAAAATATTTTGACTCCATTGCCAGTTCAGTGTACATAACAATTAACATATAAAAATGTGTCAAAAGATGCTATTTTGTCCAAAAACAAAGCCTGAGACCATTTTTTCAAGTGCTGGCCCTCATCACTAGGTCAGTTATCATATTTCTAGTTTTGTTGTCACTCATAGGACTCTCATTCGAGAGATTTTACTGTTTAAAACTCCATGGTTGAAAAATGAAGCCAATGTGGAAGGAGAAAAACTGCAGTTCCTTGAATGTCCACGTGAGGCTGGCTACAGAAGTAACAGAGGTCACATTTACACCTTGTTAAAGCACTTTAGTTTTGCAATGAAAGTTAACATGTTTAAAACCTGGTCCAAAGAACGTTTTTGGTTGGAATTGTTTATGTTATTAAGGGCACAACCAGTACAGGGAATGAATTTAATTACAGCTTGTGTGTTTGGTTTTAAGAAGGATTCAACTTCTGCAAAGAGGCATGGATAACAGAACCCCACTTTGTCATCAAGGTTTATGAAAAGTGAGTTTGAGACAGTGTCCTCGATACAGCAGCCACTGCAGGTTGACTTTGGGCCCCCTTTAGTAACCAAATGGTTGACTTCACTCAGCCTCTGTACAATTTCTTTAACATGTTCTACATTAGCAGTTATTGTTGAAAGTGACCTGTTTAAAGATGGACGCACACTGAAGCTTTCTGCAATGCTGCAGAACATGCCCATTGTTGTCTAAAGAAACTCTGAGTCTGGGGCGTGCCAATGGTCAAGTGGTTTAAGGCGCGCACCATGTACTTGGACGGCCTGGGCTCGAATTCAGCCTGTGGCCCTTTGCCGCATGTCTCACCCCCACTCTCATCCCTGTTTTCGAGTCTGTCCGCTGTTCTCCTCTATCCAATAAAGGCACGAGAAGGGCCAAAAATAAATCTTAAAAAATTAACTTTGTGTCTTATTGTCTGTTAGCTGTGTTTTTAGGCAATAGTAAGACATTTACATTAATTGTAGGGCTGACAAGATTAATCACATTAATCACGATTAATTACAATCCACAACTAGTGCACTAAATATTTTTATTTATTTTATAAAAATATATTTATACTGCAATTAGTCACATGCGATATCATCCCTTTTAACACACTTTGGTTAAGCCACTGCAGTTTCTTTCTGCAGCCATAGTGATGTAATATCAGTACACCACTGCGCCTTAATGTCTCATTTTACTTAAAAAAAAAACTTGCAATGGAAAACTAAAAAGTAATCTGAGCCTTGTGTTACCAAACATTTATCTCTTTTCTGTTCTTTAATTTTCTTTTTAATCCATAACAAGCTCTTTTTTCCACGGGTAAGTGAGTGTCATAACCTTAGAGCTTTACCAATAAAATCATGTATGTATCCAAACAGGAAGTCACTAACCCTTCAATAAGACAGTAGAAAAATAAAAAATGACACAAGACAATTCTAAATGCAAAATTGGTGGATTTTAAAATGTGATAAAGGTGCGATTACTCGCAATCGACTAAAGAAATCCTAAGATTAATCATGATGAAAAATGTTAATCTTTTTACAGCCCTAATTAATAATAAACATCAATTTATTGCATGAGATGTGTATGACTATGAGGCTAAATGACTATATAGGGCATCAACTGTGGCTGCTGTTTGTACAGAAACTAGGCAAACAACTTAAATGTAAAAAAAGTAGATTAAATCAGCAGAAACGCGTTGGTAAATGTAATTTCAGCCAGGACAGAATGGTGCTTTAAGCAGAAGGATGAACATAAGAACATTATAAATCAATAAATTCATTAGTGCATGTATTTAGGTCAGTGGTTTTCAACCTTTTTTTGCCCAAGGCACACCTAAGATCAAGCCAAAATTTCAAGGCACATGAAGTCCATATCTATGTAAAATTGCCTGTTAAAAATATGTTACAATAAAATGAGTGTATAGCGTTTGTTAGACCACAGAGTCAAGTGCTGCCATATAATTGAGATCAGCTGATCTCTACAAGCCCTCATCAGCTAACGGCCTGCCAATTTGCTGTAATGCATGCCACTGACTAATCGTACTCATGCTGCCATATTAAAACTGCTCTAACCTGGCTACGCTTTTCTGCTCCCTCTGCAAACCACTTTTTACAACCCTCCTCCACCCCAGCTCTTCCTTGCTAGAACAGCCACATATGATCAACAGTAATAAGTACAAATTTACAACTACTAATTAAGAAAAACTATTTATGACCACAAATCATGTGTGTTTCTTGACAAAGTGGTCTTGACTGAGCTTAACTTATTGTATAGTTGCAGCAATTATGGTTGTACAAACTGCTATGGCGTACTAAGACTTGGCTTAAGGCTCACCAGTGTGCCTTGCCACACCATTTGAGAACCAGTTGTTTAGGTTATGTTATACTCTTATTTCGTCACGACACCAAGCAATGGTTGTCAAAACAAATGCTACAGATTCTAATACTAAAGTATGTACGCATTTCCTAAAATGTCGGGACATTGTGTAATTGTGCTAAATTCTAAATGGGCATGCTTTTTTCTAAAAATGATAAACTCTCTCTCTTTCAGCATCTGAAATGTTGTTTGTGCCATTTCCAAATAAATACGCAATAAATGCAACACTGATAGACGAGGCTAGACGCAGTTTTATTTAAGAATGTACGGGCCATTCCTTGAAATGCAATATCTCAAGAATGCTTTTAGAGATTTTATTTAAACTTTTTACAAATGTCAACTCTGACTCAAGTATAAACTGATTATACTTTGGAATTAAAAGGTCAAGGCCATTGAGCCTCAAGTTCATCTCCTTCTTGTGAAAGCAATATGTGAAGGATTTTCTTTTAAACTTTTCACAAATTTCCATTCTGGCCCAAGAATGAAAGGATTAAACAGGTCAAAGGTCAAGCTCATTGTGCCTCATGTTCTTCTTTTGCTGTAACATATCAACAAACCCCAGTTTTGGGTTTCATCTTCTGGTGGTAATTCTTGTTGTTCGTATTTTCCTCATTGTCCCCACTCTTCAGGGTGTGGTTGTATAAGACTGGAATATTCTGCCAATATTAGAATAAGTATGTTGTGACCTATTTTAATGGTATCAATCAAAGAATGTGTTTCAGATATGTTTTAAGTCTTAGTCCTGATGTATGTTTGTCACTAATTGTGGAGGTCTGTCCAGCACTAGACTGAGTAAGGGTCAGATTACCACAGAATTTATTGATCATACTCCTGATCCTCAGAGGATAAACCATGTAGATCTTAATGCCTGTCCAGTACCACCTAATATAAGCTGAACATTACTCTGCACTGTTTCTAAAAGCCTCTACTAATGTTCTAAGAAGAGTGAAGTTAAATGTTCACCTCTGCAGACGAGCCTTCGTCATCTTCTTCTTCTTTGGCCCTCGTCTCTTGGGTTTATTCTCTCCGTCCTCCTCCTCATCTTCCTCCTCCTCCTCTTCCTCCTCTTCGTCCTCCAGGCGGTGGAGGGGGTCCTCCTCCTCTTCCCCTCCTCCTCCTTCCCGCTCCATCTCTCCTTCTAACGGGCTGTGAAGCTGCTGCTGCTCGTCCGACTCCACCGACGCCTGCTCGTCTCGCACAGACCTGGTCATGATGCTGATTCTCCGTCTGAGGGAGGAATGTGATCATGAGTAAACATCAAAATAACGGCAGCCAGTCATCACATTTTAACTTCATTTCAAAGAAAATGTGAAAGAAATACACAAAAATTATTTAAGTGTACTCTAGAGGCCTGTTCAGTAGGGCAACATATTCTTAAAAGTGATTTCAAAATATGTTTTAGATGCGAAAGAAAATGACTTCTCTTGTTAATCTAAATGCAGTATTTTATTTCTCCTGTTGGACAGAATGTCAAAGATGTCCTGTAAGCTATTCTTGCTCTTTTTCTGGTTTAAACGTTTCAGATTCAATTAATTTGATCTTAAATTTTGCATTTTTTCAGTTATAATAAAGAGGTTTCACTCCTTATGAGCAAATTCAAAATCATCAGGAATACACTACAGGCTAGACAGATTTTGATCAGGCAAGACCTGCAGGCGAATCTGTGTCAATCAGCAAATCAAGACTATATTTAGAGACATCAGAGCACGAGAAAACCGTCAGCCTTACACAACAAATATCCTTTCTGGGTATATTTAAGTATATTTTTTGGATTGCTGTCATTTTCTCTGTTTCTTTTCATCTATAATTTAAATATATAACATTTTAAAGTCTTTATTGCTGCCTTCCAATGTTCATAATGTCATAAATGCTTGATTTAATCCTTTAAAGCAGTTTAATTTACTTAGTATATGAATGATGCTCTATGGTTGAGCTTGCCTTGCCTTGAAATATGAATATATCTGATGTTTCACTTAAAAGTGTAAGGAAATCCATTAATACAAACCCCTGACTGAGGATTAATGCAACAGCCTGAAGGTTTTTTTTTTGTAAATGTGCAGGAAAAAATATATCCACAATATCCTGCATCAGTTTGGACATTGAAGAAACAATAATTATAGAAGCTCGTTAAGCTTGCTTTTACTTTAATAGTAAGTCTAAAAATCTACAAGCTTCAGTAAATGCCATTAAACTCAACTTTTTTTTTTTCTCGAAATAGTTGTTTTAAATCAAACCGCCTTTACATTGACGGGAGGGAAATTTGCATGATGTATCTCGTCATTCATTGAAATAAGGCCATTTGTTGGGCCTGTTTTTAAACAGTTTAATCATTTTAAAAAGTCAATAGAATAAAAGAATATCACCGTGTAAAATTAGCTAAATGTATTCGTTAAAAATTGTTTCATCTAGCAGAGGAAAATTTAGAGCGTTTAAATTTAGCGTCTACTAAACGAAAAATGTTTATTTAAAATGTAGCTATGGTACGGGAGTAGAAACTTCAGTATAAATCAATGACTAAAGGCCTTTTATTGACATATAATTATCACGTAATTAACCCTGTGTTAATGAATCAATCCCTTTATTTTCTTTCATTCCCGTTTCGCTGACTCGACCGAGTCTTTGAAGTGACCGACAGACAGGTGGGAGAGAGACAGGTGGAGGCGCGCGGACAAGGGAAACAAACAGACGAAATCAAACAATGGCTTCAGAAATAAACTAATGAAATAGAAATTTAACGTTGAAAAATACATTTATAAGGTCTAAATAAAATTACCAGAAAATGACTGAGATTTTAAATTAGGCTACAGGAGAGGAGGAACAGGCTTTGGAGGACGGGAATAAACGATAAAAAATGCCTAAGGCTAAAATAATCGAATTTAAGTCCATATAAAAGCCTAGAATATAAAAAGTTGGACAAAATAATAAATAAATAAATGTAAGCTAAGTCTCGTTCATTTTGATAAAAAATTACGTAGAATTTCCACCTATTTTGAAATAATTTGACCAGATTTTGGTTTAAATATTTACCTAAAAATAACTCTATCGATACCTTGAAACTAAAATGACATAAATATGATAATTAATGAATAAAATCCTACCTGTTGTGTAAATCTGCTGTCCTCAGATCGCACACATCCCCGCGCGCTCTCTTCGTGTGTTCGTGCGTGACTGTGGGGGATCCACTCTGAGATACTTTCAGGTTTGTGTGTGTGGAAGTGAGATGATGCTGGTTTTATACTCACCATCACACATACACAAGTGTTGGGGGGGGGGGGGGGGGGGTTAATTAGCATACCGAGGCCCCACCCTCCCGCCGGCACGCGCCATATGGTGCGTACGTCATTAAAACGGCCCCGGGGATCACGTGACAAATCTTCCATTTGTATCAGCGAAAGACCTCTCTCTCTCTCTCTCTCGCTCTCTCTCTTTGTGAGGAAAGTTGACCATCTGGCGACACACGCACATAATGAGCGCGTGCGCATATTTCATATCATCGTGATGATATTTTAGATGTGATAGTCGTGATAGGGAAAATTCACGTGCAACGGTTAGAGCTCTGATTGCTATGAAGGAAAAGAAGAGGAAGATGATGCTGTGCGCCATTAAAATGGTGAAGTCAATGAAGGGAGCTGAAGCCAGTGATGCTTATCATGAAGGTGATGCAGATAATGATGTTGCTAATGAAGGTGATGAGGAAGATGAGATATGTTTAGGGTGATTGTGAGGAGGGAAGTATGTCGATTTTGGTGTAAAGAAGATGATCTAAAAATAAAATTATAAAAATGGCAATGCTTTTAAGGATGATGTTGAAGTCCTGCTAAGGATGATCAGAACTAACGCTGAAGAAGAGGTCATTAATAAACAGGATGATGATAATGATGGTAAGGAGGAGGAGGAAGATGATACAGATTTCGATGTTGCTGAGTTAGCATGTGAAATTTTAAGAGATAAAAATGATTATAACAATGATGTTTTAGGGTTCTCAACCTTTTCAGCCTGTGACCCCCAAAATAAAGGTGTCAGAGACCGAGGACCCCCCCGGTTCCTGAAGGTGGCTGAACAAAGCCATGCACAGTTAAGAATAGTCATGTGGAGACAGGGCGCCCATCGGGGGGGAAATGGGGTCCAGCAAAATCATGGTCAATTGTAATGTTTAGCTTTTATATTTAACCTGTATCATAACCACTCTTATCAAAGAAACAAACATTTTCTTATTTTAATTTTCTTATGGCAAAAAATGATGGAAAAGGTGGTCAAATTGAGTTTAAAAGTAGCTGAAATGAGTTAGAAGTGCCAAAAATTGGATAGAAGTTGCAAAAAATACCCAAAAAGGGGTAATGTGGCAAAAACGGGCAGATTAAGTGGTAAAAGGGGATTAAAAATGGCTCAAATGGCATTAAAGGAGCAAAAACAGGAAATGAGATGAAAAATTTGATAGAAACTGACAGAAAAGGGTTAGCTGAGGCAGAAACTAGCAGAAACTAGCAAAAATTTACATATTAAATTATGAAATGTAGCATAAAAAGTGGTAAAGAGGGGTTAATAGTGGCAATAATGGGTCAGTGGAGCCAACAATAGGCAGAGAGTGGCAAGATTTGATTTAGAAGTGGCAAAAACAGGCAGATAAAAAGTGTTGAAAGGGTTTAAAACTGACAAAAAATGGGTTTTAAGTGGCAAAAATGTGTTAAAGTTGGCAAAATTGGTGGGAAAAAGTGATGACAGCAGGTTGAAATCAGACAAAATTGGTGTGAAGTGGCAAAGTGGAAATTAAAAGTTATTACTAGTTTTATAAGGCATCTGGAGACCCCCTCTCAGTGTCTCGCGCCCCCCAATGGGGTCCTGACCTGCATGTTAAGAACCACTGTTTTAGAAGATGATGATGAGAAAGAGGAGGAAGAATATGATGATGATTAAGATGGGGTTTATAATTAGGCTATAATAGATTAAGAGGAAGAAGATGATGATGGTTATCAGGGGCGTAGCTAGGGATTTTTGGCCCCCAAATAGAATATTACTCAGGGCCCCCTTAACCGGCTAGCCAAGCAACAAATGTTGCAACATTTTTACAAATATCTGTGCATGTTAATGTATTTTTGAACAATAATTTCCCCATTTATGAGAAATATTTTTACTATGTTTAAATTAAATTTACTTGCATTATTTTGCAGCACTGGACTGCACCATTTGGACATTTTTAAGGGAGGAATAAGGGCCCCCCAGTATATTTTACTCTATTTGGTGCAAATTGCAGTCTCTTGATCAATTCATTTAATCACTTTCAGTTCAATAATGACACTAATTAGTAAGAAAATATAAATAAAACACACTTTTCATTACAGGCTGATCAAGGGCCCCTTTCTACTGTGGGCAATCAGTACACATGCTCCCATATACCTATCCCTGTAGTCTCATCGATATGAACCCCTAGACCCTGGGCCCACACCTGCAAGACATCTTCATTTACTTTATTGAATTTGTAGAGGCCCTTGTAGCATTGTCCTATTATGAGCCTTTTGCTTCACATTTTTGAGAGTAATTCTTCAACTGGCGACATTTCTAAGCTAAATTTGTGTTTAGTTTGGTTGTGTATAAAGTTTCTTACTTGCAGAAACCTAAAGAAATATGTTTGAGGTAGTTATATTTTTGTCAGAGCTGCCCTTTCTAACCACCAGTCCTTTATGCAAAGACGTTAGAGACAGCAAATAAAAACAATTCTCCAGCATGAACAGTGAACAGAAACTTCCCAGCTGCTGGGAAAAGTGACTTAAAAGAACCTCAATGACCACCACCACCAGAAACAGACTGACTGCATATTAAAATTAAATTGCCATAGAAATTATTCTTTTTTAGCTGTAGTTTTAAAGTTAAGCCCAGATTTCAATACCATTTGAACACTTTTTTTTCTGTAATTACTATTATATTGTAATTTTGTTGCTTTGCTTTGCCAGTTAAACCGGTGATGTTTTCCATGCCAATAAAGCCAGCTGAATTGAATTGATAAAGATGGTTAATATGAAGGGTAGATGAAATGTATGTAAATGTAAATGCAATTAATTTATATAACACTTTACAACACCCCACTGGGGACAAAAGTGCTTTACAGATATAAATAAATAGCATTAAAAACACAGCACAAGACAAATCCATAGGAATAAAAGCATTTATAAATACAGACTAAAAAGTTAAAAGTGTTACCACACTACTGGGTATTGATTTGAAGAGGCCCAAGTCAGAGATAGCATGTATCTCAGAGGGGAGATTACTCCAGAGCATGGGTGCAGAAACTGAAAAGCTCGGTCACCCCGGTGTTTATATTTGGGCCTGGGCACTTCCAACAAAAGTTGATTGGATGACCTCAGAGCTCTGTCATGTTCAGAATCTCAGACAAATAGGATGGAGCAAGAACATTCAGAGCTTTAAAAGCAAACACTGAAAAGTTAAAATCAATTCTAAAAAGGACTGGAAGCCAATGAAAGGAAGAGTGAATGGGAGTAAAGTGCTCTTGTCTGGTTGTGTTAGTAAAAAGACATGCAGCTGCACAAGTTGAAGGCATCTGACTGAGGATTGGGAGATGTCATCATAAAGTGCACTGAAGTAATCCAGCCTAGAACTTATGAACCTTTTTCCTTAGGTCTTGATGGCTAAAAAGGTTTGCATTTGGTGAAACTGATAAGAATTACAATGACGAGTAGCAAGAATAACACACAGATGATAATGATGAAGACAATTAAGATGATGTTGATAGTCATGAAAATAACATTAAATATGACAATTATGATAATATTATTGATGAGGAGGATGGTTATTGTGAAGATGAAGGTGAAATTGAAAAAGATTAATGATGTTGATGAGTGATGGAAGAAAAGATTATGATGACATAAGGACAAAGTTTACAAGGATAAATTGTGATAATTGTGTTTTTATGATGTTGAGTGTGAAGTTTAAAAGAACGATGATGATGTATATCAGAAGAAGATTATCACGATAATTTTGATGATGGATTTTAAGATGGTAATGGCAATTATGATCATAATAATACAATGAAATTATTATGTAGATGTTGAACATGAAGATGTTAAAAACTTGATGATGACGATGACAAAGTTGAAATAATGATGATAAAAAGAAGAGGTGTTAGTGAGGATTATGTTGAAGATGTCAGTGAATTTCAAAAGATTGTGATAAAGATGATGTTGAGGAAATGAAAGGATGATGATGATAAATCCTATGAGGAAGAAGATGATGGTTAGATTGACGATGATTTATTGGCACAAGGGTTTATGACTGATGGTCAAATTAAAGCTTTTATTATTGTAAGATTATAAATGTACTAATATTATGTAGATGTGTTTACATGACAGAAATATACCAGACTGATGAGGAGGAGAGGAAGATAGTAGTGATGGAGAAGATATAATGCATTGAATGATACCTGTGCAAACACTGAAGCAAAGAGGATGAACATCATAATTGATGGTATGAATATGGAGGTTACTATACTAAAAAAGTGTTGATGATGATGTGGTTTGGACCCCCCTCTTGGCCCCAGAAGGTCTTGGGGTCCCCACACAATGAGGGAGAGAAATCTGACACTGCTGACTTGATCAATGCTACTCAGACTATATATATCAGCTGTAAGTCAACACTTGAGCTTATCATAGTCTCAGTAGGATGAATTAATTTTGCTGTTTTTTTTTTTTTTACTTGTAATGTATGTTGATGGGAGTAAGAAGAATTTAGGACCAGATTCATCACAGTCAGAGATCTGTTGAAGTGGCGAAAACATGATTAAATGCTTCCAGGGGTTACCCTGGTGATGCAGAGACATTTGGGGGGAACTTCAAATGGAAGAAGAGTGATTGGAGGTCATAGATTTCCTAACTACAGTGAGAATGTGATGCAGTGCTATAAAATGTACCCCTTTAGCGGGGAAAACAGGTTAGAATAGCCTTAATGATGCCCCTTCAGTGGAGAAATGATAAAGGAGTGTCTATGGAATAACTTTGCAGTTGTAAAAATGGAAGGCTGTGCCAAACTAGTGCATAAACCTTGTGTATAAAGCTTATATTTTGTGGGGAAAATGGATGAACTGTACTGCATGGTTCTCTTTCAGTGGAGAATGTGAGACAGTGGCACTTAGGGTGCACTTTTAGTGGAGAAAAAAGGATGAAATACTTCTGAAAATACCCATCCAATAAAAGAAGTTTGATACTCTGCCATACTGAGTGCCAGTCCAATAAAGAAAAGAGCTGAAATGCTCACCAGGCTACCCTTTATAAATAGAGAAATCAGCATAAACCACTTACAACATGGTTGTTTTTAGACATGTAGGTGTGTTTTTAAGTAGCTAGGCATGTCTTTTGCATGTTTAAAATGTTTAACAAGGACACTTAGGCTGCATCTGCTCTAACCAATAGGAGGAAAGCAGTAGACTTTGGACCAGGCCGCTCTCTGGTGAGATGGTTGCTGTGGATGATAAACTGGGTGCTACGTGGTTACTGGGCAACTTGAGAGCACCTGCATATCCGTCCATCAGTGAGTATCCTCTGACAGCTAATGTTTAACCCAAAATCAATCTGTCTGCCTCTCTGCCAGTCACATCAGGATTCAGGAGTGTAAAACTGAAGGGTTTACTTAGATGATAACATCAACATAACACACCTTCTCTTCCATCTTCCATCTTTTTATATAAAAAGAATGTAAGAATAAAAACACTTATACCAAATGTGAACATCAGACTTGATTCCAAAAGGATTAAATGATGAACCACTTTGTATAAAAAGCCACAAACAGGTTCTTAGCTGGTTTAGCATCAGACCCACCTTCACCTCCTTAATGACAAATCATGAGCCATATTTCTAAAAAGACTTCAATCATAACCAGATGTCTTTAATGAAAAAGTGGTCAGAAGCACATCTTAGTAGTTTTGTCACATTTTTTCCCAGGCAAACTTCCACAACCCAGCAGTTGCAACCAAGGATTTGAAGGAAAAAGGGGGAAAGCAGCCATAACACTCCCTGTTGAATAATAACTATTACTCTGTGCAACATCAGCTCTGAGCAGGTGCATGTGTGGTATTTTCACTGGTTGCTTCCTTAATGAATATGGTAATCTGACCTTCTACACTCTCCCGTACACACTGGTCTATAATCAATAATTCATGTTACGTCAGATCAACTTTTTTTATCATCTTTTTGGAAGAAATGAAGTTGCAATGTTGATATTTTTATTTTAATAAAAAAATAGATTGATTATAGCAAACCTTACATTTATTTCTAAGACCAACAGGCCCATCAACCTGAAGGATAATCATCAGTTTGATGGTGTTTGGTCTCCATCTGGTGGTCAATCACTGGTACTGCATGCAAAAACAACAAAAGTGGGATGTTCTCTACAGACGAGGAGTTAAAAGATATTAAAATACTGAACTTGAATACTATTCTTATTGCCATTTTGTACCATGGGCGTATCCAGGGGCCACCCTAGAAATCTGACTGGCCAACCAGTGAGTTTGAACCTGGTAGGACTGGAGAGATCTGCCTTGCGTCTTATTACTTGTTGTGGTTAGTTTGTTCTTCTGTTGTCTCTTCCTCCTGCTCCAGGTGCTGCTCTTTCCCTGCTCCTCACCTGTTGCACCTTACCAATCAAGACCTGCTGCCTTAAGGAGACAAAAGGGAAAGTGGCCAGTGTCTCAATGGAGCTGCATGAGTGCAGCTATAGATAGGTGGCAGTGTTAATTTTGTTGACTGATTATTTTCGTTATAGTTTTCGTTAATAGCCTTTTTTCCCCTGACGAAAATGAGACAGTAACTAATATAAACAAGTGCACATGGACAAAAACTAAAACTAAATTAACTGACATTTTAGTCAACAAATAAAAACGAGACGAAAATGTTTGACAGAGACTTTATCCAGTCAGACCTAAATTTCGTCATGTAGAAAGTAGGGGCAAGTTAGGCATATATCCAATCACAGCTACTTTGGCCATGTGGAAAGGTGGGATGAGATACGGGGGAGATCCAATCACAGCTGCCTTAGCTGCATGGTGGCGGGGTAAGTAGGGGAGAGATCCAATCAGTCGACTAAATTTACTGTAAATTTCATCAACTAAAATGTTGGGAAGTTTCGTCAACTAAAACTAGACTAAAACTAAAACAATTTATATGACTAAATTATGACTAAAACTAAAAGATATTTTTTGGCAAAAGACTATAACTAAAACTAAATTAAAAAGTGCTGTCAAAATTAACACTGATAGGTGGACATCACATAGGAGGTATTTTTCTAAAATTACAAACAAGGAGCCAAAGGTGTAAATAAAAGGACATTAGAATTGTTTCTGATTATTACAAAGGTCACTGGGAAACTTCCACATTCCTGATGTATTATTTTTGCATATTTGTCACACTTAAATGTTTCATGTGATTTAATTTAGACAAATATAACCCTGAGTAAATACAAAATGCAGCTTTGAAATCATAATTTCCTTTGTTAAGGAAAAAAATCTATCCAAACCTACCTGGCCTTATGTGAAAAAGTAGTTGGCCCCTAATAACTGGTTGTACCAGCCCTGACAGCAACAACTGCTGTCAAGCATTTGGGATAACTGGCAATGAGTCATTAACATCATTGTGGAGGAATTTTGGCCCACTCTTTCTTGCAGAATTGTATGAATTCTGCCACACTGGAGGGTTTATGAGCATGAACGGCCTGTTTAAGGTCATGCCACAGCATCTCAATCAGATTTAAGTTCAGACTTTGACTAGGCCACTCCAAAACATTTATTTTATTTTTTAAGCCATTCAGACTTGTTGGTCTATTTTGGATCATTGTCCTGCTGCATAATCCAAGTGAGATTGAGGTAATGAACTGATGGCTGAGCATTCTCATTCAGGGTTTTCTGGTAAAGAGCAGAATTCATGGTTCCATCAATTATGGCAAGTGGCCCAGGCTGAAGCAGCAAAGCAGCCACAGACCATCACACTACCCCCACCATGTTTGACTGCTTGTATGATGTTCTTTTTATGGAATGCTGTGTTAGTTTTACTCCAGATGTACTGGAATGCCACCCAAAAAGTTCAGCTTTGGTCCCTCCACAGAGTATTTTCTTGAAAGTCTTGAAGATCATCAGGATGTGTTTTTTAAAGTCAAATGTGAGCCGAGCCTTTGTATTTGGTCAGCAGTGGTTTTCTCCTTGGAACTTTCCCATGGATGCCATTTTTTTGCCCAGTGTCTTTCTTATTGTTGCATCATGAACACTGACCTTAACTGAGGCCAGTGAGGCCTGCAGGTCTTTAGATGTTGTTCTGGGTTCTTTTGTGACCACCTGGATGAGTTGTCGATGCACTCTTATACTGATTTTGGTAGGCCCACCACTCCTGGGAATGTTCACCACTGTTTCAAGTTTTTTCCATTTGTGGATAATGGCTCTCACCATGGTTCCCTGGATTCCTAAAGCCTAAGAAATGGCTTTGTAACTCTTTCAAGACTGATAGATGTCACTGACTCTGTCATCTGATCTTAAATATCTTTAGATTGAGGCATGATGTGGTGCTTTTTGAGATCTTTTAGCCTACCCTACTTTGTCAGACAGGTTCTATTTAAGGTATTTCTTGATTCAACAGATCTGGCAGTAATCAGACCTGGTGAAACTGAACTCAGCTTTCAAAAAATGTGGTTAATTTCAGTTAATTCATGATTAGGGATGGCTTTTACTTGTTTCTCATAGTGCCAGATAGGTTTGGATAACTTTTATCCCTTAATAAATGAAATCATCACTTAAAAACTGCTTTTTTTATTTACTTTGGTTGTCTTTATTAATATAAAAAATGTTTGATGGTCTGAAACATATAAGTGTGACAAATATGCATATAAATAAATAAAGAAAGAGAATAAAGAAAGAAATCAGGAAAGGGGCAAATACTTTTTCACAGTGTTTAAGTTTGGTAGATTCCTTACAACACATTGAAATAATAAATAAGTAGATTAATGTGTGGTAAATTATAGAAATAGATATGATAGGTAGTGGCAGAAGAAAGAATTTTGCACCAGTAGTGTGTATTTATTATTTTTTAAGTTCCTCCTGGCCCAGAGACATGAGATTTTTAGATATGATTGGTTTAGGTTATGTTGTGCTTTTTTTTTTTTTTTTTTTTTTTTTTTTCTTAAGGGTTGAATTGGATGTTTGAATTTGGGTATGAGATTCTTCCAAATATTTTGTTCCCTCACTATGTTTACTTTTAGCTAAATGGTGAAAAGCCTCATATTTATGTCTCTCTGGTGCCTCCAAATTAGTAAAACATGCTCTGTTTGGAGGCCGTCACCCGCACCACCTCCGTGCTGCACAGTTAACTTTAACCCAGCAGGTGTCGCTGTTTCCCGCCTGCCGCACTCAGAGGACACACCCCCTCCGCCCTCCGCTCTGCTCCCTCCCATAGATTGCTCCCTCCATGCTGCTGCAGGTTTCAGGAAGCGGAAGCAGGAATGTTGGAGTGTTTTCAGAAAAGTTTGGACAAGTTTGACAGTTTGGGGAGCTGAGAGGCAAACTGCGGGGAAACATGACGGTGAGTGACTCTACCGCTGACATTAACACCGTGAATAAGACAACTTTTAACGCCTCTGAGTTGTGTTAGTGAGGCTGTTTTTATTTGTTATGTGGACAGTTTGTTCTGCTGTCACCGTGTATCTGTGTCAAACTGAGCAGGAACTGGATAAACAAGTTCGCCCCATCTAAGAAGAAAAGAAAAGTTTGTGACGTCTGATCGTTTTAAATAGTTTTAAGTCTGAAAACTGTGACAGTTTGAGAGAGCACATATTTAAGGTGGCACATTCACATCAGCATCTACAAGGTAAAGTGTGTCAATTTTTACTCTGTTGGTCATGCAAACATTTGCTGTCAGCTGTCATTACCTTTACTTATTTCCTTAACTTGTATTAATTTAGGAAGAACTTTTGGTTCAGTGTTACCCTCCTGTTTACTTTCATTTAACAACATTTAAGCCTGAGATAGTGCTCTAAATGAACCTGGCAGTGTTTTCTATGCCACAGATTATTCTATAACATTAGAAACACGTGATTCGTCTGCAAAATACCATCAAGTACTTAGCACTTTTACCCCTGTTATTTTCATGGTTCGCTGTATTTTAATTTAAGGGGTATTTCGTGTGGGCTGTCATAATTGTAGTAGAGGTCATGATTTCACTTTCTTAAGAAATATAAGTCATCACAGGAAGAGGAAGAAGTACAGTTACTGTAAAGGACTTCCTTACACGTTTGCAACTTATTTTAATATTTGAATACCATTAATAAGGCTTATAAATGTGCTAAATAGATAAACAGCAAATGTTAAGTCATTTGCATAAGGCACAGTCATGCAAATGAGCAGTCATGAAACTTTTAAACTTAAATATAATTTGATTTAAGTAAAAATGAAGAAAAAAATGGTAGGAAACCCTGGAATAGTGCATAAAAGTGTGTTTTGCTTAGGGAAGGCTATGTGTATTATCAATGAAACAATTAGAACCAATGTTGATTTTTGACAGCAGTGTTTTCCTTTTTCATGAAGGTCTTAGGGGGCTCAGCTTTTCTCATATACAAGTATGGGGGCTCCAAGGAAGAAAGTTTGAAACCACTGCTATAGATGACCTGTTTTTAGATAAAATCCTCACATTTTAACAGGAGGTGTGCATGGTAGTTCTCTAAGACAAGACAACTTGAGTTCTTGAGATAGAACTGGCAGATAGATAAAACACATCTTCTCAAGCAAAAAAAAAAAAAGTAGCTTAGGTTCAGACCTAAAACTTAGGTCCCTGGAGCACACTTGAAGATTAGGAATGACAATAAGAAAACCTGAATTTATTAGGTTATTCTCCTTTAAAACTGCACAAACTTATTTGGACATCCTGCTAAGGCTGAGCAGTTTAACCAGTTTAATCATGTTCACGTTTTTTGGTCTTACGACATCACAAAACATGACTGACACTTATTTACACTAAAAATCCACTCATAAATAGTCATGTTAAGCTTGAATACTAACCAACATTGAATAAATTCAATCTTGGATCAGGATAAATGCTGACTACTGAGTTTTTTTTACATTCTCTTCCTTTTTGCTTGAGTATTGATATGTAAATTGTTGCTAGGTCATGTCTGGACAGTTGTTCGGGTTAGGTGTAGGACAAAAACGTCTGAGCCCTGTCGACATATAAGTAACAGGATAAATACAGAGCTGTGCCAAAGGTTTTGGGCATATTTGGCCTAAAAATGAGGCTGAATAAAGGCTTGTAATGGCCAATGAGAACGCATGAGGGCACAATTAGGCACGAAGGAGGATCGACTCAACCCAGGCTGTGCTCTGGATGTCCTTGCATATTACCAGGAGCATGAGAAAATAATCTGTCGGAAAAATAACAAAGTCCACACTTTTAGGGCAGAGTAAGGGGCGGATGTGGCGAGTGAATACAGCCAAGGGTACTGTTAGGGCAGGCGGTAGGGTTGCGAAGAGTCTCTAATCACACTGTGGATGTCCCAAGGGCACAAAAATTGCTTGCGGTCTCTGGGTGTAACACCAGGAGTAAACAGGCCCAGACAAAATCAAAGCTGTCGAGCTTGACCTTGGCTGCTGAGTGCAATAAATCTTTGAATAACTAAGCATGACTGAGAAGCATGATCTCAGAATTGATCAAAATAATTGTGATAATCATGTAGGCTAAAATCATGCCGCAAGATATTCTGCTGATATGTACAGCAAATTAATCGCCTGTAAATACCAGCAGAGACATTTAATATCTGCTGATAAGATAATCAACTATTATCTGTTGATACCAATATCATGCCAATAATATCCAGCATTCCTGCTCTCTTTTTGGTTTAAAGCTATGACTGAGGATGTCTTGTTTTCTTTTAAAGATCTGTCTTTTTAAGTACTATCAGTGACAGTGATTTTGTTATTTAAAACATGTCTAAGTAGAAATGTTGACATTGATTTTGAATGCGTGATTTTAACTGTTGATACTGGACTCCTTGCTTTTACAGATGTAAAAGAGCTGAATGCTGTATCCACTGTTTTTCTAATCACGTATCAGTTTGTACTTTGTACTACACAGAAGTTATTAAATCAAGCCTCACCTTTATTTGATGCAGCATGCAGAGATGAACATGTGTGCATTGAAAACAGTCTATTAAATCTGATATTTATGCATACTTTAGCTCAAGGCAGAATTTAAATGCGGGACTAGTATTTCTACAGTGGGATTTTTCCACTCTAACATTAGCTAAGATCTGTGTCCTGTAATGACTTCTACTCTGCTGCTGTTTTTGTTGACCAAAAAGCTGATCCTTTCTGATTTAGTGGAATATTTCTGACACTTATGGCTGCAGACGGTGGAAACTGACTCAGTGTGCCAGCTATTACAGCACTATGCAATTATTTTAACATATACTAGAAACTTCACTGCATTCTATAGAGAGAAATGTGAAATATCTTTTGTACAAACAAAATATGCAAAGAACTTTAGAGCTGCTCCTCTGCTGACAGAATAAAGAGATTTTACAGCAGCGTTTCCTCCTTGCAGCAGAATCCTCCTGTTCTGTCAGGCCATTAAATATATCATGTTTTGAGTATTTATAGTAAAATCTGAAGAGTACCTGCAGCTTTCAGTTTAGATTAGTTGAGTACTTTGGAGCCTCATGCAAAAACAACTTTGTTAAAGGGCTGGGTCACAATTTAGCTCAAGTCGGTTTTAAAATAACACAGAGCACTCAGGAACATTAAAACAGGTTTTACTTGCAGTAACATGACATTGATGATGCCTTTTTGATAACCTTATGGTGTTTTTGGTCTTCTGATTAAACCAGAACTGTAACTTAATCATTTACTGTTCATCATTAAGCATTTTTGTCATTTCCATACTTATTTTTAGTCAGCAGCCTGTGTGAACTGCAGCTTTAGTTTCCTGATCTTAGCTGACACTAGTAACGCCTGGTGTGGTCTCCTGGTTCCATATGTTGTACTTTTAGAGATGTTCTTCTGAATACTTCACTTGTAATGAGAATGGTTTTTGACTTATTGCTCATACCAGTCTGGTCATTCTCCTCTGGCCTCTGCCACCAACAAGGCATTTTGGCCCAGAGAACTGCTGCTCGCTGGATATTCAAAATTTTCTCACCATTCTCTGTAAACCCTAGAGACGCAAATCTCAGGAGATCAGCTGTTTCTGAAATATAGAGACCACCCTGTCTGGCACTAGTACCCATGCCACATTCAAAGTCACATAAGTCACCTTTCTTTCCCATTCTGATGCTCAGTTTGAAGATCATCTTGACCATGTCTTAATGTTTAGATGCACTGGTTGCTGCTGTGTGAATACATTAATGAGCAGTTGAACAGGTATACCTTATGACATGATGGTCTGGATGTACATATGAGTTAATAGGCTTAAATGCAGTGCAGCTTGTGTGATTTGATCATGATCAAAGTCAAACCAAGCACAGAGGATAAATGTTGTGGTATTTTATGTAATTTAATCAGGAATTGCTTTATTTTTCATCTATTTTTCAGATTATTACCATTATGATGCATGATAAACATGTTTTTATCTGTCCATTCTTGATTAAAGATGGCTGTTTCTGTGGAAACTTTCAGCCTCAGGTGTTTTGGGAGTACAATCTCCTTGCTTGGGTTTTTCTCTTATCACTACACAGTATACTTACATTAAACCAAGTGATAGACCACATGACAGCCAAGCAATTATTCAGCCAAATATCTTAGTCGCCCCCTTGTGGTTGGCTGCGACATAGCAATTGATCTTAGCGTTATAGCCTGAAAATTACATTACGTACATTCAAGAAAAAAATTTAAATATTTAAACGAAAATATATTAATGAGACAATTTTTAAAAATTTCTTTACTTGAAATAAAAAATGCCTGTTTAGGAAAAAGCTGGCCCTTGTACAGATGTAGTTGATGACCCCTGATCCACAGTGTTACCCTGTTTTTTTTTTGTAACATGCTTGCTCACCAAAGAAGGTTTCAATTCTCATCGAATGGGGTCTGGCCTGCATTGCTCCTTTGAGATCTATGTATTTGATAATGTACGTTTGTGCATAGTCCAGTCAGTGGAAAAACCCACACTAAAGATCTTGCTGTTGAAGCCCCCCCTCTTTAAAACGATACACTTGGGACACTCGGTAAACATTGGTACTGGTTGATATTGGTCCTCTTGACAACCATCAGCCCATCGGCAAATAATTTAGTATAAATGTCCTGCTGTCATTAGCTGAATTTTCTTTATCTGTTTTTCTTACTTAGAAGAATAAGGGGCATGTTGGCCAAACTCTGATTTGTTTTCATGGTCAAACATGGCAATAAATGTGGCATTATGCAGTCATGCAGGAAGTGAGTTGTAATTTTAAACATCCCTATCTGTACTGATTTTCACAATGGTGCCTCTTTATGTAATTTAATCTGAGTCTTTTTGTTGAGACTGTGTGATGTTTACCCCCAGCAGTACTGGTAATTAAATGAATCTGTTCTTTCCTCCACCACTAAAATATTCCCATGCAACTCTGCAACACAAGGCCAAAGCATGGTTGGTTCTTAACCATTAAAGAGATTTCACAAGCAAAGCATAATAAAATTCTTCACCCGTGCCTTTCAGAAATATTGCCTTGTCAATATTTGGGTAATGTAATAGGAACAGTGCAATATAAATGTATTTATTACTATTATGTAACCTTTTAATTTGCACAAGAGTTAGAGAGGAGAGTATAATGCCCTTGATCAAATGAAATGAATGCACAATGAATGTTAATAATGAGGCTGAAAGGATGATCAGTTTCCACTCACAGTGGCAGGTTTCCCTCTTTATTGTAGTGGAATAGAGGAATTAAGAGGGAAAAGCTAAAAAATACTAAAGTATAGAAGTGAAAGAATGTTGACAAAGTTCAATACTGCAGTTAATAAAGTTAGTTTATTTGCTCTGCTGATGATGTTTTATTAGGAAAATTTCTCTGGCATCATTAGACTCTCTTTGCGGTTACATTTTATTACCTCTGGCCATAAATCTAAAACCAAATCATTACAATTATAGAAATAAGTCAAGCCTTTGTTTGCAGTGATCACTGTCACTGAGGGTTTAAATGCTGTCTCAGCTTTAGTGCTGCAGAAAAGAGGCTGTAAGTTTGGTTTGAACAGCGCTGACCCTCTGAGTCTGGTTTCTGTCTGACTGAACAGGTCCTCTAAGAGACGTTCAGTTTATGAATGATTATACTATGGTGATATAAAGCAGAGAACACTTACATTTTTGTGTATTTTATTGTAGGATTACATAACACAGGTTTACACATTTGATAATTCTTCTGTTCTTAATTTATCTTTAAAATGATAGAACTAGAAAACAACAAAAAGAATAAAGATAAAGAAATAAGAGAGCAAGTTATTGATGCCACAAACAGAAAGTAATATCACTAGCAATATAAAGAATGAGCTATTAAAGGCTATTAGTCTCCAGTTAGAGACCATAAACTTAAATAAATAGCCTGGGCTTTTATGATGCCTGTGTTTCAGTAATAGCCAAATGCAGAGGCATTATGTTTTCAGGTTATGTTAGTAATGCCCAAAGGGGTTTCCCTCTAAACTGGGCACAGATATCCACTTTGGCACGATGTTAAACTGATGTTGGAGGTCATAGGTTAAAAGTCAAGGTCACTGTGCCTCATATTTATGCCTTGCTTGTGAATGCAATATCTCAACAACGGATGTATTTTCTTTAAACTTTGCAAAATTGTCCAAATGTCAAGGATGAACTGATCACATTTTGAAATGTCGAGGTCATTGGGCCTGATGTTCATCCCTAGCTTCTGAACATAATGTGTCAAGAACGCCTTGGGGGGATTTCCTTAAAACTTTGCACAAATGTCCACTCTGACTCCAAAATGAACTGTTTTGATTTTGGAATATTTAAAAGAAATTACAGAGAGATTTACATGCAATTTGGCGAACACCTACACTGAGGCTACAGGGTGATCTGATTAAAATTTGTTGGTCGAAGGTGGTTATTGTATGCTTCAGTTTTACCCCAACACACTAAACAGCCTGTAATTTGTAGTTTATAGCAAAACATCAACCTACAGCATTTGAAACACAACATACACTTTTGTTTGCTTTTATTTGGATTGGACAGTTGAGGAAAGACAGGTAATATGAGAAATGAAAGTGTTGGACGACCATACATCCCTGAGACCAGGAATTAATCCAATACAACGAGGACTATAGCCTCTGTGTGTGTGTGTGTGTGTGTGTGTGTGTGTGTGTGTGTGTATATATATATATATATATATATATATATAATGTATATACATATATATATAATGTATATACATATATATATATATACATACATAGATATACATATACACATATATATACATATACACATATATACATACATATACACATATATATGTATATATGTATGTATATATGTATATATATGTGTATAAATGTATGTATAGATGTATATATATATACATATATGTAAACACATATAAATACATCTAAAAACATCTAAAATACATCTAAACACACAATGCATGATGGGAAAACTCTACTCCCTAGATTTGAAGTGGCAGTAGGGGCGTGGCAACAAAGCTGTTGGGAATGAACTCAGGAACAGAGTTGATTCACTGCTCTCAACACCGTGTGAATGAACTACTTTTTCTAACACTGCTCAGGAGCATCACTAAACACTAGCTGGAGTCTAAGTACGTGAATGTACTCTGAAAATCTAACTCTTTCACTCTTTTTTTGTTTAACTCCCAATTTTTTCACTCTGGAAATTTGCTGTGTAGAGAGAGAGAGAGAGAGAGAGAGATGTCTGCTTTAACTACTGAGCTAAGCCAGCGCCCAAAACAAGTAGATTTAAAAACGAAGCTATTTGTTTTTGGTGAAATTTTGCTTAAATGTTATTAATGTGTACAAACACACCTTAAAATGTAAATTTGAACATGATGCTTTGTGCACTGTGGTTTTAACCACCTCTAGGGACAGTGGGGGTCTCTGGCGCTGTTGTTTTGGGGGTCACAGGCTGAAAAGTCTGGGAACCCCTAATTTATGGTACCTACTGAACCTGTTTAGGTCAATTTATCCACCTTTCTATGTTAAATTCATCTGTTTTTTCTTCTTTTAGGCTTTTAATTTGTTTTTAATTTTTCATTCCATTTTTTTTCTGTTTCAATCAAAACCTTTTTTATCTTCTTTTAAGTCTTTTTTCATTATCCTTTTATTTGAAAGATTTCTGTTTGGGCTTTTTATGCTGATATTTTAGAGACAGGACAGTTTTTAGAGTTAGAAACAGGAGAGATAGAGAGAGTGTGGAGGATGACGTATGGGAAAGGAGCTAGATTTGAACCCTGGCTGCCTGTTTTGTGGACAACAGGCTCTGAGCATGGGGCGTGCGGACATAAACACTAGTTTTATAGTTTGTTTATTAATGATACCAATAATTAATAGTTTATCATCTCCCTGACTGATTTTGTTTTATGGATCTATGGGCAATTAATTGAAAATTAAATTAAATCGCAATATGGCCTGCTGCAATTTTCAAATCACAGAAGGTGCAATATTTCTTTGACCTGAAATTTATGTAAAAATTGCAGATTTAAACTTGTTTTGCAGCAGAGATGTTATGCATGACATATCATGCAATCATTCAAGACCCTTTTGTTTTTAGACAAGTCTATAAAAAATCCTACCTTCATTTTTGTAATTTTTTTGTTAAATATGAGAATGACAAAAACCCTTCAATGAAACAATTCATCGAATTCATCAAAATCATCGAATTTGATATTTTTAGAGAATTTTTCAACCCTTGTTTAGGAATAAAAGAGTTAAGGAAAAATTGCGTATCAAATGGCAATAATTGGGGGGAAAAAATTGCAATTAGATTATTTTCCAAAATTGTTCAGCTCTACTAAAGACATCACATTCAGTCAAGCTGGGATATTAAAATTGTCACGTCTCAGTTACATAACAGTCAGGAATGAGTCTGTTAGTAAAACAAATATGAACTGTTGAGTTTATTAGTGCAGTCTTTGTTCCTCTGCAGCAGTTTCCTCTTATCTTGCTGTGTGAGATCAGAGGGGGAAAAACTTTTATAATGAGAAAATAAAAGCCCAGTCACATTCAGACCGATCATATCTCACAGAATATTTTAGGGCGGCGTCTTTTGATTGGTAAAAAAAATTTTCAAGAAGAATTAATATCAAGCCAAAATGACAGTAGTGAAATATAAGGAAGGAGAATAACTGGGGATATCTCAGTCATTCTTTCGTTCTATAAATGAGATTGGCCCTATTGATACTGATACTGATCATGTTCAGTTAGCGATGCACGATAACTATTTTTTTGAACCGATACCGATAACCGATAATTTATTACTCCTGATGGCCGATAACCAATAATAACCGATATATTTTTTTCAATTGTTGATTTAACAAAAGAGGTTTATTTGATGTGTTTATGCATGTCTGGGGGTAAGAAGGGGTTAATATGTAGTGAGTAAAGATATTTATAACTAATTTTAACTAATATCACTCATGGTTTTCAAAAAACAAAGAACCATTCTGACTTTATAACTGTTATTATAGTTAACTTTTTTTAGTTTAACATTTGTGTGCCAAGCACAGCAGACACAAACAACTGACAGACGGTTTCCCCCATAAAACCAAATGATAACAAAAAAAAAAAAAAACAGCCCCAAATATCTCCATTTGTTAAGCATAACAAATGGAGATATTTGGGGCTGTTTTTTTTTGTGCTTAAGCCAGAATTAAAGCAAGCTGATGTTGTACATAAAGATTAAAAATATGCACTGACATAAGTCATATCAGAGATAGGTTAAGAATGTAAAGTCCACTGTGGTCTAACTGAATGAAACCACGTCAAACAGAGCAGGCAGGTACACGTCTATGAAAGTAGCGATGGATCAGGAGACTGTCAGACTGATTTTGTTATAATGTTGTGTCTTTTGGCTCTGGCAAGCTTTCTGCAGTTTTCAATGCCTGCTAATACCCACGGCTGAGGCTAGTGGCTGCTGCTGCTTCGTTTTAACATTTTTAGGATGATGACTCTTAAGTGACTTATAAGATCCGTCGAGGACTTCTTTCTACTCTTTGCGACCTTTGCAGGGCAAATTCTACACACACGGTTGTGTTATCCTCCCAGTAAATACTGAACAACGCCACCGTGTTGTTGGCATTTTAGCACAGGGGGTGTTACTTTCTCTTCTTCTTTGGTGCTTTAATAGCAGGTCGTGTGCTGCAGCGCCACCTGCTGTTTCGGAATGTGTAGTCTCGTGAGAAAAAAAACAAATGCCAGCACTGCCGTGCTGACAAAAATATAAACATTATCGGGGCTCGTCGTAATGATATCGGACCGATAAGAATGACGCCATTATTTCCCGTTATCGGCCCGATAGTTATCGTGCACCCCTATGTTCAGTATTTTGATATAGCTGCTGGTTAAGCTATTGGTCAGTCTACTTAGCTTTGTAGTGAACTGAGGCCTCCTGTAGGTGGCAGTGTAACCTTATAAAAGAAGCTCAAACTTCATTCTTATTCAGTCAACATGTGTTAACTGACTTTGCACAGCAGAGCATTATTAATGTTTTATTTTACTGACCCCCCCCATCGAATACATTACAATGTGTCACCTTATTTTGTAAAGTATTAAGGGTTTATCCTGCCAGTTTCATCACAAATCTCAACATTAGATTCATATATATATATATAAACAGGCCATATTACAAATTTTGTTGGATCTTTTCATCCATGACCACATTAAGTGGAAGAGGACTAATTTTAGCAGTGACACATGAGTTGACAAACATAAAGAAAAATGTTTGTATGCTAACTCCATGCTGTCTTAAAACTATGTGCTGTGCCAGAAAAGCTGACCTATCCCTGTTCATGCATTTTAATGAAGCATTTCTAAATTCCAGGTTGTGAACAAACTGGGTCATTAAGCCATCATGATGCACTGACTGAACCAGTTAGAGAGCACAGATGACCTACTATGCAACGTTGTGTATTTTATGTATACCTTATGCAAAGAGCACACTTCTCAGGGTGGCCTAACTGAGCACAAAAGAAATGTATTTATGGGTATATTGGTTTGGTGAACTCAGGGGTTGTACCCCTGTAGTGTTAACATATTAGTGTTGTTTTATGAGCATATTAGCATGCTGATGTTAACACAAAGATTAAAGCACTGCTTTGTCTAAGTAAAACCTCAAACACATGCAAGCACAGTTATAGATTCTTTGATTTTGGGGGGTTAAAAAGAAGGAAGACTAACAGGTCAAAAATGATCTGTTTTTCTCATTACCTTGCAAGAATGTCAGCTAAATAGAATAAAGTCTGAGTAGCTTGATTGTTTAAAAATTTTAATTGATTTAGATAATGAAACACAGGGAAGAATGCAGACAAAAGACTGGATTTACCAGGGACCCAGTGTCTTTGACATCAGCAATTAGTTTCTGAGAATACTTTCTTAAGCACAGTAATAATAGTCACATACTGGGAATGCCAAACTATACTTTTAACAGAGGTAAAGTGGGACTTAAAGTCTGGTTTGTACTACTGCATTAAGCAGCCTCTTGTACATTGCTGTGTCTTCTAGCTCGCAGCTAGCTAAACCATTAAATAGCTGGCTCCTTCATAGCACCAAAAATCACTGTTTATTAACCAAATTCTCAATATTTATTAAGCATTTTAAACTTACAGTCCAGGTCAAATGCTTTGTATAAACTAGGGATGCACTGATTGTAAAAACCAGGATCAATGCCAGTACCATTGTTTTTTACCCATTATCTATTTTGGTGGAAGGCTGCCACAATGCTAATATTTTCTCTCATGTTTAACCAAATAGATCAGAGCAAACTGATAGCACCAGTAGCATCTTGCAGGAACAACTGGTTTAGCACTACTTTGAGATATAAAGTGGGGGTAAAGTTGGTTGTGAAGGATTATTCTCACATATAACTGAAGCACTGAGTGACGTCATTCAGCACAGAGGTGTGAACATTAAAGGGGACATATTTTACCCTTTTAAGACAAGTTTATATTGTTCTCAGAGGTCCCCAAAACATGCCTGTGAAGTTTGTTGCTGAAAAAACACTCCCATACAGGATTTTTGTTTCAGCCCTGCTCAGAACAAGCTGTTTCTGTGTCTGTGGCTTTAAATGGTAATGAGCTGTCCGACTCCGCCCCCTGACCACAGCCCTCTCAGGAAATGGATGTGGCACTCCTGATGTTACAGACGCTTGTCCAAAGTTTAGGACCTGACTGAGATTAAAACCATCAATCTCCCAGACTAAAGTCAGCAGGGTAACCCACTGAGCTATCCAGCATCACAGCTGGCAGCTGAGAGGAAGATCAGAAGACAAGGGTGGAACTTTCTTCCAAGCAGGGAGGGCCAACCAAACCTGGGGGGGCGGGTGCTTACTCCCCATGTGACATTATGAGGGTAAAAATGTGAGAACAGCTTGTTTTAGCACACATTTTCTGAAAGGTGGAGAAAGAGAGGGTAGAAGGTAATGGATTTTTCTGGTGTTTGAGGGGATTGTGGACAGGCCAGGGGCACATATTTTTCATTAGAAAAGCCTGAAAAAGTGATTTTTGCATAATATATCCCCTTTAACCTGCAAAGAGGATCAAAGGCTGCCTGTGCTAGCATTGCGAGCGTTAGCCACATTCTGCAAACCAGAGTTGCATCTTTTACCCAATGCCACTGTAAGTCTGTCTTAAATTAACTGTTTTTTTTTTTTTGGTTTTTTTTTAAATGTTTCCTCTGATTTTCTTAACTGTAGACCAGCCAGCTTAACTCGGTTAACATTTACAGTCAACCTCATTTGAAATGATTTGCTAAGGAACATCACAAGTGTCTCTCATCCACTGCCTGTTTGGGTAATAGAGACAGTTGCAACATAACCAAGGGTGTTGTGTTGAAACTAGTAAATAATAAGCAGAAGTTGAGTTAGTTGAGGCAGCATATGGGGCATTTTCTTTCTTCTTTTTTTTTTTTCAACCCCTGAAAGACACGTATAGAAATGCACTTTATTTTTGGATGTTGACAAGTAAATCTCGTCTATTATATCGTTGCCTGTAGACAATGCAATTGCAATAATTCTGGACAATATTGTGATTTGCAATTGCCATTACTATAACATAAATGGTAATATGAGTCTATTTGCTTGGTTTTCAATGAAAATGCGCAGAATAATGAGAGTTTCAAAGTGTATATCGCTCAACTCAAAATATACAAATATTAAGAAGCATAAAGTAGCACTTTTGTAAAATGAAAGGCCTTTCTGCATATATTTTTGTAAGCCCTCAAGTACTACTTAATCCAAAAAAATAATTGTAGCCTTTTATGTATTTTTTAAATTGCACAATTTGACATTGCAATTGTGATTAAATGAATTGTGCAGCACTACTCTAGTGTACATACTGTACAGTATGCCTGTAGACATTGCTAAGAGACTGGCTGTCACCCAAAGCTACCCAGTGGACCAATCACAGGGCTTGGGGTCAGTGTTGTTTTAATGTGCAGTTTGTAGTTTTAGTAGGTGCATGCATAGGCTTCTGCATAGGTTTAGGGTTAGATGAGCAGTGTATGCCAAAATGTAGATTCAGTACAGAAGTATAAATTCCCTGTAACCCTCTTGGTTAACAGCTACATCACCTCCACCTGTCAGTCAGGCCACCCAAGATCCTAATTATGCTAATGCATGCAGATCTTCAATCTTTAATGTAATCAAATGGATGTGTTCTAACAAAATGAGCTGTTGAGACTGAAAAAGTTTATGAACCAAGCTGTATTCAAGTTTATTTCTGTATTTCTGCTGTATAAATAGTATTTCAGTAAAGGCTGTTGTGGACATTTCTCTGCTTCTGCGGCGAGCTTCCAGTATGATTAAGGCATTTTTACACTTCTGCATTAGCCTCTTTCTTAATCACTGGAGAGTGAGGCATGATAAAGACATTTAATTCAAACTTTTATGACATTACAGGTTAATGCTTTTCTCCACTTTGAAGTCTCGACAAATTAAAACCTTCAAAAACTACCAGAATCAAATAAAACCCAGACATTTAAAGCTTTATAGCCTCCTTTAAACCTATAAGAGCTGTGTTGATATTAAAGGACAGATAGTCAGGCTGAAGGATGTCTTCAGGGTCTGTGATGAGGATAAAGACCGAGCAGCTGCTCTGACAGCTGTATGTTAAGGATTCAACAAAAGACTCACTCTCTGCACACTGTCTGCCTCTGTGTTGTTGTTTTCTGACATTCCAGTTTGTTTTGCATTTACAAGAGAAATCTAAAAATAAATCCATCCCTACATCAGCCCCGCCATCTCTCTTGGACAGGAAGTGGCTCTGTTCTTTATTCTAAACACTGGTTTCCTGTTTCACACGTTCTTCTTTTTCTCTGCCTCTTCCTCTCTATCTTCCCCATCCAGTCTCTAAATCCAAGGGGAAAATTTTCCTTCTTGACCTTCTTTTGTTATTGTAGCCTCAAGTTTTATTTTAGTCTGTGACTTTCTGCCTGTTCCTCCACCTTAGCTATTTTTAGCACGGTGTAACCAAATGACCTATTAATAGGTTTCTATCTGCGAACAGTTTAAGGTTAAAGGCAGCTGCTGGGACTGCTCTGTCATAGACTTTTGGAGCATTTACTCACATTTTTCTTCCTCCATTTGTTCATTGTGTTTAAAATTAATCCACTCACCCAAGAAACAGTGAAAAATATCCCTCACCACTTTAAGCTGACATTTTAGAGAGTTTTATTTGCAAAACCAACAGTGAGACTTCTCAGAGGAATTTAACTCATACTAGTTCATTAAACGGAGACAAAACACATCTCTAAAGATCAGTCTGTGTGTTATCTCAGCTGGCCTCAGTGTGGGTAACTTGGACATTAATAATAAAAGATGCTTCTCAGCTTCTCATCTCACCACAAAATAACTTCCCCACTGTTTCATCCCCCCAGTATGAGTCACTTGTTATGCACTGAGAGCCTGTTTGCCAATTTGTGGTCAGCATATTCCTTATTGACTTTAATCTGTTTTTGCTTGAACATTTCTATATCGTTTGATTAATCTTTACTTTTCTTTCTCTGCCTCTCTCTCTCCAGGTGTGCACCTGTTGCTGATGTTGCCTTAAAGTCGTCAGTCTTCTCTGACTGACCCAAACACGACACAACCGACAGCCAGAGATGGAGAGTGGAGCTCTGGGAGTGGAAACTAGCACTGCTGCAGGTCAGCCATCTGACTTTTTATTATTTTTGGGGTAAAACTATTAGTCAAGAGTAATAAGAAAAAAGGGTGCCAGTAACCTAGTCGTTATTTCCTTGAGCTTCATGAACAGAGGCTGTTGTCCTTACAATAGAGCAGAAAGAACATTTTTCTTGCAGTACTGGGTAAAAGTAGAAAAAGCTGGAAAAAGCTATGTATAATATCTATAAGAAATAAGAAATTGTTAAAAAGTAATGGTTAGAAAGTTGAAATGGTCAGCCAAAATAGATAGAGGAAAATTGAAATGGTTATCGCTCTCAGACAACTACAATGAAATTCTGTCAGAATGGAAAAATACTCTAAAACTTTCTAAATAAAATCAGATTCAATTTAGGGTTAAAGTAAGGGTTAGGATACCAGTAGTTACAGTCAAAGACCTGACCTGCAAAACCTTATTACAAAATGTTTAATAAAGCCAAGTGAACAGTCTGCTAATGTAGCTAAGATTAAAGCTAACAACATCTTGTAAGCTACGTAAATCACGTAGGTAACATAGCTAATGTAGCTAAAATCTCAAGATAATGAAGGTCTGAAAAAATAATATAGCTATGCTACCTATGTTGCCTACATAGCTAATGTTGC
The DNA here is from genome assembly GCF_018320785.1 of Cheilinus undulatus. Lineage (NCBI taxonomy): Eukaryota > Metazoa > Chordata > Actinopteri > Labriformes > Labridae > Cheilinus > Cheilinus undulatus. Next base: position 31,545,452 of record NC_054879.1, on the reverse strand, counting down.
TATGTAGCTAATGTAGCTAAATTTTAAGATAAAGAAGCTACTTCAGGTATGAAAGCCACGTACAAAAACCTGATCTACAAAACCTAATTATAAAATGTTTAATGAAGCCAAATAAACAGTCTGCTAATGTAGCCAAAATTAAAGCTTGCAACATCTTGTAAGCTATGTAAGCCACATAGGTAACGTAGCTAATGTAGCTGATGTAGCTAATGTAGCTAAATCTCAAGATAATGAAGCTATAAAAAATAATGTAGCTATGCTACCTACGTTGCTTACATAGCTAATGTTTCTATGTAGCTAATGTAGCGAAATTTTAAGCTAAAGATGCTACTTAAGGTATGTAAGCCACATAAGTAACAGCTATGTAGCTGATGTGGCAAAATCTGAAGATAAAGAAACTATAATAGCTTTGTAAGCTCTGTTGGTAATGTAGCAGCTTAGCTAATAAAGCTAAATCTCAAGATGATGAAGCTACGTAAGCTACCTAAGCCACGTGACAAATGTAGCTAAATCTAAAGGTAAAGAAACTATGTTAGCTATGTAAGCCACATATATAATGTAGCTATGTAGCTAAAGTTACTAAAACAAAAGCAAACAAAGCTATGTCAGTTATGTAAGCTAATGCTATGTTTGATAAAGATAGACACGTTTTAGAAGTAGTATTTGCAACCTTGGCTCCCTATAGCTATGTTGTAACGTTGACTGTGTAGCTAGCAAAGCTATGTTAGCTTTAGCTAAAGCTATGTTAGCTTTAGCTAAAGCTAACATAGCTTTAGTAAAACCAGCTACTGTTTGAGTATCTTCTTTTAAATTGAGTGTATATATAATTTATTTCTAGATCAGACCTCTTACCTGTTTTTTCTGTTTTATTTATGAAATGTTGCTGAGCATGTTATGTTTGCAATGTGGTTATTTCATGAAAAAGATGGTGTCTCATGGTCTTGGTCTGCTGAAGGGGGCATTTGAGATCTGCCATCAGCAGCCAGACCCCTTTCAAAAAAGCCAAAAGTGATGGTTATATTGTTGAACTGTTTGCTAGGTAAAGGAATGGTCAAACACTCAGTTAGCTAACAGGACAGTTGGTTATGTCATTGTCAGAGTAATGATATATTGTTCATAAATCCAGCTTCCTTCTACAAAGCCTGAACAAACAGATCATGAGCTGTAGGTGACTAATGCACACATGGTGGTCAGAAAGGACAGAAAGGTGACCTAGATGTGAAGGTGGGGGCTAATGCATGTGATCACCCTGCTCCACTCACCTGTTTGTATTGGATCAGTTGTAGTTTCTGTTTGTCAGGTCGGATACTTGTCAAACCTGATCGATGACTTCACTGCAGCCTGGTGCTCAGACAGATTGCTTGCATGATTTATCCTCAGATCCCAGAGTGCATTCAGACTCCAACGTAGCCTGTCTGCGGCGCCGGGCCTGGGCTCAGAGCAGGGACTCCATCTGGCAGGAATCAGGACCGGAGACATGTGGCCCCCAGGAGCCACAACAGAACCAGAAGAACTCAGAGACACAGAGACCATCAGATGAACCAGGTAAGACTGAGCATGTCCACCATTAAATCAGTGTTTTGACTGAAATACTTTAAAAATCTGCATGATAGCTGTTTATAGATAAAGCCATTTTGTTGTGGTGGAATTTTCTGCATCAACACCCGACACTCAGTTCCTGTTAAACTTACAGCCCTGTGCCAAACTTAGTGCAGATTCAATCTTATCAGAGTTGTGTATCAGTGTCAGTATGTAAGTCAGCTGATAAGCAAGAAGAAATTATAGAACAGAGAGGCCAATAATATGATGTTTTTAAGGTTACCTGGCAGCAGAGACTGGATTATATAATCGGTCAAACAAATAGTTCTTAAAGCTTATTTACCAATCCAACACTTGATATTAATGTGGCTTAAAAAGCCTAACATCAGTGTTTTAGTGTTGAGCAGTGGTTCCCATTGCTTCTGCAAAAAGCTGTTCTGCAAAATAAATGACTTTTTAAGTAAATAGGAAGAATCTTGAATTCTTTTCTGTAATGCATTTTTAGAAGAGATGATTGCATGCATATAGTCTTTATTTTACAGCACTGATTGCTTAAGTTCTCGTAAGACTCGCTTTAATAAAAAGCAGTATGGGAACAAAACAGGAGCTTAAAAAGGTTTTCACGAAACTTCGAGTCATACATTTCTACATCATAAACTCAGTTTTTATCGTAAAAATATCCCTATATTTTTTCATTGCTTTTCACATTAATTCTAGAATGGTGTGTTTAGCAATGAAATATTAAAAATTTTGTCGCTTTGGTTAGCTGGCCAACTGTTTTTGTCTAGACCAGTGGTTCTCAAATGGTGTGACAAGGCACATTAGCTGAGTCTAGGTGTGCCTTGGGAATTTGTTCAACTATATGTTATTACAACTCTACAACAACAAAGAGACTATCATGTGTTACAGTGGCTATTTTGCATGACTATGAACGTGGGCGTCAAGCTTTAAAAACGTGGGTTTAGCATGATCTATTTGGGCTTGATAGCGTGCACACATCAGGATGCCTGTCAAAGTCAGGCATGCAAACATTTGCACACGTAAAGACTCCAAACTAGTTCTATACAAAAGGCATCCCATCCTTTTTGATCCTGCATGTTCTTGCAGAAAATAGTCTTTATAATCAATAATATTTCTCACATGTGTAACAGCAACCTGCCATCTGGATAATGATTAAAATCTTTTATTTAACCACTCAAAAACAGTGCTATTAATTATTTATCCTGTATGAAATCATTTCAAGTCACTATATATTGTAAGGTCCCATTGCGAGCTCTTATTTCAATACACAAGATAGAACGGGTATTGACAGTTTACTGTGCAAGAAGTCTGTCATCATGTGATTATGACGCTAATGTGACGCTTGTGGTCCAGACATGAGGTTAGTCTTGTTTAAACATGCGCAATCCTTTCAAGCCATGCTGGCTTTGTTTAATTGTAATCTGTCTTTAAGCTTGTGGAGCTGGATAATAGTTTATTGGTTAGAATCATTTGTTAAAAGTGAAAAGTGTAACACATACTCCAGCTCAAGCTTTGTCATCATGAGAATATGCATTTCTCTTGTTATATATCATATCTGAAAAGAATGAGCAGGAGAGTTTAAGATTTCCTCTCAGGCTTTTAGAAACTTTGATGACCTTTTTTACTCAATACTAATCTGAAAATACAGGTGAGCTGCAGCACAATTGCTTGACCTGAAACAAGATATAGGTCATCTAGATGTGAAATGAGGTGGAATTAGTCCCTACTGGAATCATCACCATAATCAGCTGTTATATGTAGAGTGATATCCTGAGGTCAAGCACTGCTGTAATGCTTTTACAGCATGTTGTAATCACTGCTACACATGACATCTGCTGGTATATTGCTCTAACATGCTGCCACCTCTCTCTCTCTCTCTCTCTCTCTCTCTCTCTCTTTCTCTCTCTCTCTCTCTCTCCCTGCCAGGGCAAGTTCCCAACAACATAGCCAGCTGGCTGATTGAATGCAGGTACAGTATTGATTCTGCATCATAAATACCTAACAGTGCTGGTAATGTCCTGTTTTAGCCTGTGTTGCAACTGTCACATGCCAGGGTTTTCACAATTGAAACGTGTACATGAAACTAGAAAAAAAATCAGAAGTCCATCCATCCATCCATCCATCTTCTTCCGCTTATCCGAGATTGGGTCGCGGGGGCAGCAGCCTAAGCAGGGAGACCCAGACTTCCCTCTCCCCAGCCACTTCGTCCAGCTCTTCCTGGGGGATCTCAAGGCGTTCCCAGGCCAGCCGAGCAACATAGTCTCTCAGCGTGTCCTAGGTCTTCCCCGGGGTCTCCTCCCAGTGGGACTTGCCGGACCAGATGCCCGAGCCACCTCATCTGGCTCCTCTCAACGTGGAGGAGCAGCGGCTCTACTCCAAGTCTCTCGCGAATGGCCGAGCTTCTCACCCTATCTCTAAGGGAGAGCCCAGACACCCTGCGAAGGAAACTCATTTCAGCTGCCTGTATCCGTGATCTTGTTCTTTCGGTCACGACCCACAGCTCATGACCATAGGTGAGGGTTGGAACATAGATCGACCAGTAAATCGAGAGCTTCGCCTTTCGACTCAGCTCTTTCTTCACCACGACAGACCGGTGCAGAGACCGCATCACTGCAGACGCCGCGCCGATCTGCCTGTCGATCTCTCACTCCATTCTTCCCTCACTCGTGAACAAGACCCCGAGATACTTGAACTCCTCCACTTGGGGCAGGATCTCAATCCCAACCCGGAGAGGGCATTCCACCCTTTTCCGACTGAGGACCATGACCTCAGATTTGGAGGTGATGATTCTCATCCCAGCCGCTTCACACTCGGTTGCGAACCGTTCGAGTGAGAGCTGAAGGTCATGGCCTGATGAAGCCAACAGAACCACATCATCCGCAAAAAGCAGAGACCCAATCCTGAGGCCACCAAACCAGACGCCCTCAATGCCCTGGCTGCGCCTAGAAATTCTGTCCATGAAAGTTATGAACAGAACCGGTGATAAAGGGCAGCCCTGGCGGAGTCCAACCTGCACCGGAAACGAGTCCGACTTACTTCCGGCAATGTGGACCAAGCTCTGACACCGGTCGTACAAGGCCTGAACCGCCCTTATCAGGGGGTCTGGTACCCCATATTCCCGGAGCACCCTCCACAGGATTCCCCGAGGGACACGGTCGAATGCCTTCTCCGGGTCCACAAAACACATGTAGACTGGTTGGGCAAACTCCCATGCACCCTCTAGGACCCTGCCGAGAGTGTAGAGCTGGTCCACTGTTCCACGACCAGGACGAAAACCACATTGCTCCTCCTGGATCTGAGGATCGACTATCCGATGGACCCTCCTCTCCAGGACCCCTGAATAGACCTTACCGGGGAGGCTGAGAAGTGTGATCCCCCTATAATTGGAACACACCCTCCGATCCCCCTTCTTAAAGAGGGGGGATCAGAGGGGAACCACCACCCCAGTCTGCCAGTCCAGGGGCACTGTCCCTGATGTCCACGCGATGTTGCAAAGGCGTGTCAACCAAGACAGCCCTACAACATCCAGAGCCTTGAGGAACTCAGGCGGAAATCAGAAGTCTCAGACTTTAAATAATTGATCATGCCTTGTTTGCACAGAGCAAAAACTGCAGGCAAACTCATGGACGATGTATAAATTTACATTAACATTGCAAACCCTGGTATGGAATTATTGCTAATGTTTTTATGCTGTTTAGATAGTATGCAGTAGTTTGCCTCCAGTTTTAACAGATTTTTCCCTCTCTTCTTATGAAATAGATCAGGGATAGGATAATTTGGTAACAGAGGAGTCACATAATTATTATTCTCATTGCAAGAGGGCCTGATTGGTGTAAATTGCAAGATACACTTAAAATAATAATCAGAATCACTCTTAATTTTGGAAAAGGGACATATAAATAACTTTCCTCATGCAAATATTAATGTTTCATTTTATTGTCTTAACTTACAAATAAGCAAAAAAAAGATTTTTTGATGCCATTAAAATAAGAGTTAACTTTATTCTAATATACAGTGCATTAAGAAAGTATTCAGCCCCCCCCCCCTTGCTTTTTTAATCTATTTTGTTATGTTGGAGCCTGATGCTACAGCTGTTTGAATTCATTTTTTCCCTAATGGATCTACACTCAGTGTCCCATTATGAAAAAGTGAAAACAGAATTTTGGAAAATTTTGCAGTTTTATTAAAAATAAGAAACTGTAATATCACATTGATATTAGTATTCAGACTTTTTGCAAAACCACTGGAAATTGAACTTAGGCTCCTCCCAGTTCTGTAGATATTTACTGAGATATTTCTACAGCTTGATTGCATTTACCTGTTGTAAATTAAATTGACTGGACATGATATGGAAAGACAAACACTTCTCTATAGAAGACCTCAGAGCTGACAATGTATATCAGAGCAAAAGCCAAGCGTTGAGGTCAAAGGAACCACCTGCAGAGCTCAGAGTCAGGATTGCTGTGATGCAAAGATCTGAGGAAGGTTACAAAAACATACCTGCTGCTCTGAAGGTTCCCCATGAGCACAGTGGCATCCATAATTCTCAAATACAGTCTTGGTATGGCACAGCCAATACTTTTCCAAGAGCTGTCCACCTGCCCAAACTGAGCAGCCGGAGACAGAATGGTCTAAGTAAGAGAGTTGATCAAGAACCTGATAATCACTTTGACTGAGCTCCAGAGATCTGTGTGGAGATGGGACAAAAGTCCAGAAGGACAACCGTCACTGCAGCCCTCCACTGATCTGGGCTTTATGGCAGAGTAGCTAGACAGAAGTATCTCCTCACACATGAAAGCCCCCTTGGCTTTTTATTGGAGATTTTTGCATATGCGAAGTGGGCTTTCATCTGTTTTGCACTGAGGAGAGCAGCCTTCCTGCCTTCCTCCACACAGGATCTCTGGAGCTCAGTCAGAGTGACCATTAGGTTCTTGGTCACCTCTCTTACTAAGGCCATTCTGCCCATCTTTCATTTATGTATTATAGAGGCCACTGTGCTTTTGGGAACTTTCAGTACAGCAGATTTTTTTGTAACCTTCCCCAGATCTGTGCCTTGCAACAATTCTGTCTCTGAGCTCTGCAGGCGGTTCCTTTGACCTCATGGCTTGGTTTTTGCTCTGATATGCATTGTGAGATGCAAGGCCTTCCATAGAGAGGCATGTGCCTTTCTAAATCATGTCCAATCGATTTTGTTTAACACAGGTGGACTCCAATCAAGATGTAGAGAAAAATCTGCCAAGATCAAAATAAGGAGAGGAGGCCGTATGTGGCCCCCAGGCCATCAGTCGCCCGTCATTGAAATATATATAGTTTTCATAGTTTCTACACTTTCCCATGCCATCACTCATTAAAATGACAGACTGTGTAATTTTTAAATCATTTTATGCAAAAAAGTCCCAAATATTTCCGTAACCTCAGTGTAATGTTTGCAAAAACTGATAACTGTCTTCACTCGTTGATTAAAGCTGAAGAAATGTAGTCATTGTTTGTTTCTCTTCAGAAGGTTTCAAGTTGCCTTGTGTAGACTTGCCTCAAAAATAACTAAAAGCCTGTGTATAAATAAAGAAAACTGGTGGATATGTTGGAAATGATCAGCAGGAAAGTAGAGTAAACAAGCTTCTTTCTCCTGAATCCTGACCGACAGGTTCAGGGGCAGAATGGCTTATTGGTTTTCTGGAGGTGTTACATTTGTGTGTTTAGGAGCAGAGTTATCAGCTGCTGACGTAGACACTGACACATGGCCGACGCCTAGACATACAACACACAGATCACATGGGCACAAAGGTGGGAGATCCACACCCAGAGATCGAGCACGTACAGCAGTGAGGGGGAAGAGAGAAGAAATACACAGGAAGAAACTGTTATAAGAGAAAGAAAGACAGAAAAAGAAAGGAGTGTAAACAGAGGAGGAGTTCCTCCTGCTGAGTCAACACTCTTATCACTCAGATGCATGCTGTGGTAGCTGCTGTCACTCTCAGTGCTCCGGCTTTACAGCATTCAGACGTGTCCTCTGTAACATCACCGTGGTAACATGACCACCAGACACAGAATCACGGGTAACAATGGCAACAGCTTTGGGGAAGGGGCCCGAGGCCAACATGGCTGCCGGTTCAAAGTAGGAGGATTAATGCGGCTGCGCACTCTTACACAACCATCCCTGAGTGTGGTTGGTGCTCGTGTGTTTGTATAAATGGTGGCATGAAGTTTGTCCCATTGATAAGAGCTGCAGGTTGTGTAACAGCTCAGTGTTTGCAGCATTCAGCTGCAGAAAGCAGCTCGGAGCAGCTAGCTTGCTGCTGCTGTCAACTAGCCTGATCTATCAGCTCTTTAGCCGGGGACAACTAGTCTGGTCAGTAGAACTACTTGGAGAGGTGCTTTAGAGAGGATTTGGTCTGGGAACACGTTTGTTTCAGTATTGTCAGCCTGATTGGCTTTTATCCAGGGTCTTGTTTAAGATGGCAAGCATTTAATGTTGGGATACTAAGTGTGCCTTTTGCTAGTAGTTAGCATGCTTGACTTCGCTTAAGCCCGACTCAAAGTTGGTGGAATGGTTTTTACCAAATGACAGTAAACCCCAGTGTAGTCAGCCTTTGTCTGACTGGTTAGCTTAGCTTAGCTTAGAGAGAAGCGGGATTCGATCCTGCAACCAGTGCGTCAAAAGGACAAGGATATTTCTAAATCTGCATGCGGTTAGCAGTGTGTAATTCAGCCTGATAGGCAACTAGCACAACAGATAGTTAGCATCTATCTGGTTATGGCTAAATCTTGGTTCATCTTGACCTGACAGATAGTTAGCATGCTTTAATTAGCCTATATGAAACACTCAGTTAGCCTAATAAGCCTGTACTGACCAGTTAGTTTTGGGATAAAAGCCTTTATCCAGTGGGCACAGTATTTGTCATTTAGCCCTAGTCTGACAGCTAGGTAGCACTAAAACAGTTAGCAAATACCTTAAAAGCACTATGTATGTGGTAGTTAGCCTGCTTTTCTAAGCCTGAACTCAACAAATAGTTATCTTCCTTAAATTAGCCTTTAGCTATCAGCCAGTTTGCAGGTTCAGTTTAGCTTTGAAGAAACACTCAGCCTGCCACTTAAGTCCACAGATAGTTTGCCTATCTAAATGCTTAGATTGGCTTTAAAAAGCTCAATACATCCAAATTAGCTCTTCTAAGCCTCAACCTAACAAGTAGTTAACATGCTTAAATTAGCCGTTGGCTGATAGCCAGTTAGCAGGCTAAAATTAGCTCTGAAGAAACACTTAGCCTGCTTTTCTAAGCCTTAACCTAACAGGTAGTTAGCCTGACTAAGCTCTTTGTCTGAAACACAGTGCTTGTGTGGCGAATTTCTCATAGAAGCATTTAGCCTCAATCACAGAATCTTAACTTGCCTGGCAAAAAGCTTTAAAATAGTTTAAGTTATTTAACCCTAGCTTGACAGACAGGAAGCACTAAAATAGATAGCATATACCTCAAAGGCACTAAGTATGCATTAGTAAGCTTCAGGTTGAAGAATTTTAGACTCTTGTATAGTGTTGACTTTATTTAACAGCTAGCCTTGATTACTGAGCCTTAACCCTTAATGCAGTAAGATGTGGTTGTTTCGCCTCTGAAAGACAGATGTCTTAAAATTGGAGTGTCAGCTTAGCTTTGTCTTACTAGCAGTCAGATTAGCCATTTAGCCTGAGGAACCTAGCCAGAACTCGGTGTTATGATACTTCGCCTTAGCCTGATAGTCAAATTGGGAAATTTATCTGAAAACAGACTAGGAGGTATTCTGGTAACTTAACTAAGTGTTGTTTAGTTTTTAGGTTGAGATACTTTCTGAGCCTGACAGCATGTTAGCAAGCAAGAGTTAGCCTCGATATGTGAGTTTACCACTGAAAGTAACCATCATTGAATATTTTCTGAAGCATATTGACCATTGTGACAACTTGTAAACTGTGTAGTCAACTTCTTAAAGGTGTTGTGTCTAGTGTCATTACATAACATGCTAACAGGTGATGCAGCTGGTGCGTTTTGCCCTGTATACTTAGCGCTAAAAAGAGCTAATCTGATCACATTTGTACAGGTGTGTTATGTTCTTAGTCGTCATTTTGAAGCTTGAGTTGATATTTAACTCAAACTTTAAAATGACGACTAAGAACATAACACACCTGTACAAATGTGATTTTAAAGTTTGAGTTGATATTTAACTCTCCCTCTCTCTTCTTCTCTTCGTCTTTTATCTAGGACTCCCCTCGGTGCCTCTTTAGACGATCAGAGTGCTTCTCCCAGCAGAGGTAAGTCACATTTTTCTGTCTGTGTCGTTTACATATTACCTTGTAAGAACCCCAACCCCTGAGGAAACCTCCTCCCTTTGGGGGACTTTGGTTTATGACTAAAAACTTTGAACCAGTCTTAAAACTTGTTTTAAAGTCAGAATATTGGTTTTAGTTATTTGCTGTCTGAGCGTCAGTGTTTGTAGATTTGTCTTATGTTATAAAACTTTAGGTTTTTTTTTGTTACCTAACCACTTTGGTTAACTGTGCGTGTCTGTGTGTGAGAACAGGGGCGCCGAGGAACGGCTGCAGCTTCGAAGATGACCTTTCACTGGGAGCTGAAGGTCAGTACGGAGAAAAAAACTCACAGTTCAAACAAGATTACAGATCTCTGCTCATTGTTAAGAGTTTCCTTCAAAGTTATGCTTGTTATGTTTTAAAACTGACTCCACCAAGTAAGAGAAACACTTTAATGTTTTGTTAAGTCCTTTTGTTCTGCTTTTAAAATCTCAGTGTGCAGATTTTTAGTAGAGGTGAGATGTTGTAGATTGTTAATGCTTCATGGCTCCTGCATCTGTTCAAGGGTTAGAAGAGGTGATTAGGGTGGTCCCTGTGTGAAAAAGATAGTAATGGCCAAGCTTCTGTAGTTCTTTAGCAAGGGGTGCATTATCCAACTAATTTGCTGACCTCAATTCCAAAAAAGTTGGGACATTCTGTCAAATGTGAATAAAATCCGAATACAGTGATTTGCAAATCCTAAAACAAAAATAGGCACATTGATAAACACTTTGAAAAGAAAAGTACTGAATGTGTAATTCTTTCCCATTCTTGCTTGAACAATGTAGGGTCTCCATTTTTACAATGTGCCCTACATTTTCAATGGCAGACAGCTCTGTGCTGTTTTTAGATGCACTCTTTCACTTTGAGGCCATGTTGTTGTAACATTGTGCAGAACGTGGCTTTGCAGTGTCATGCTAAATAAGCAGGGGCTTCGCCTGGATGACATCTGGATGGAAGTATATGCTGCTCCAAAACCTGTATGCACCTCTCAGTATTAATCATATGTTAACAGCTGTTCAGGTTACCCATACCATGGGCAATAATACACCTCAAAGCATCACAGGTTGATAACAGTCTGATAAAGAAGGAAGTTTTTTCCAAACTATTTGGAATAGGGATCCATCAGAAGACAGTACATTTTTCCAATCTTGGCCATCTCAGATGAGCTTGGGCTCATGAAGTCTGCAGCGCTTCTGGATGTTGTTGAGATATGGCCTCACTTTGCATGGCAGGGTCTTGGCTCACATTTTTAAATGCACTGTCAAACTTGGTAAACTAACAGTGGATTTCTGAAGTGTTTGCAAGCCCACATTGGGATACACATCACAGAATGCCGTACCCAATGTCTGTCATGGTACCAGAATTATAAAGATTGATATGATACCAGTAAAAACCAAAGGATATTAGTGTGTTTATAGTACCACAGTAAAAACAATCAATGTCCTGTGCACTTAGTATTTGTATGGGCACTTAGTATTCTTCAGTTTAATTACAAAAACATGCAGGTAAACTTCTGCAAGAAAGTGGTACCACTGGTACCAAATCCTTGCCAGTGTGGTGCACAATTTAATGAGTAAGGCTTTGACTACAACTTAATGGAATAAATCCTTTCCTATTTCCAAAAACATTGTGCAAAATGTTTCTCTAGTTTGTAACCACATGTAGGGTTGGGTGTTGATGGTTTACTTTTTAAACCATGTCAGAGCCTAAACGGCACCTGAATTGATGCTTTTAAGCAGGGGTGGAAAGAAACTATTTACATTTACTCAAAGTACTGTAATTGAGTAGTTTTTTGGGGTACTTGTGTACTGTGGGTACACAAGTGTGTACTTGGGTACTGTGTTGAGTACATTTTGAAAACAGTGGTTTGCCACCTCTGTTGACCTTGTTGAATTTTAACTCCATCCAGAGTGAAAAGGTCTTCAGTGTTGGAGTTATTTGACTGTGCTGATCCACCAGTGTTAGTTCATTTCTTTCAAGAGTCATTTGATGTCTTTCATTTACATGTGATCAGGATGAAGTATCAGCTTAGCCCACTGAGATTTTAAATCTGGGTGGGTGTGTGGTTGAAGTTCCCCATTATGAGCTTGGGCAGAGTGTTTAGTTGTGTTTGGATGTTGCCTGTTGTACATTGGTCCCTGCTGGTGTTCTTTTGCTCATGTAACTGGTGGATTATTTTTTTAATGTGAGACACATTTGCACCATGAGTGAAGTTGTCCACTGAGTTAGAGTTCCTGCCTGTGACTTCAGGTGATCCTAAAGGATGCCTAGAGCATCATTATGCACTGCCTTGCAATAGGGTTTCCTTTCTGCTTTGTTCTTGACAGAAAAGTTACTGCAGTTCTGTCAAATTGTAAAATATTTAAAACTTTCAAAAGTGTAGTTTAACTATATGTGGTGTGGACCAAGCACACTTCAAAGTGTTAAACTCAGCAGTAGGCACTGTCAATTTTGCTGTGTGTTTTACTTTATTATTGATGTGTGACTTTACCTGACCAACCTGGTTGGAGATCCGTTGTTTTGTTGTTTTTGCAAATAAGGAAATATCTTATTTTACTTTACAGCTCCTCAGTGGCTATTCAGTGTTTAAAGTAAACTTTAAATTAGATGATACATGTGTAACTCTATTTAAGAGGCTTAACCAGAATTCATACTGCATCAGAAACAAACAACAAAGTCAATATGACCTTGGTCAGAACACATGAGCAGAGCAAAGACATTAATCCAGACAGTAAAACAGATATAAGACGTCCATGCTCAGGTGAAATAAAATCAGTGAGCATAAGTCATTCCATTGTATATTTCATGCCTTTCATTTGGAGTTGTGGGGGGTTACATCAGGGTGGCACAGTGCTGAAATGAAGCACCTAAATCTGTGTTGTAATTCAATCCGGTAGGTTTCAGACATGAACCAGATTTTCATCCTCATCCCTAACCATAGGCAACCTTTACAAGGTAGTATGGTGGATATTAAGGGAACTTTGCATCCTTATTTGTCCTCTGAATTTGAGTTAACCATCACAGCTTTCTCTTTTGCTTGTGCAGCAATGGGTTCAAAATATGAAGAGGATGTGAAGTGTTTTAAAAATTCACTTTCAATAGTGTGCATCCTTAAAATAACAGATTTTATCATTTTAAACACACAGTATTTTGAAATGTCCAAATATTGAAAATGTCACAGTCTTGTTGTAGACAGATCTCTATCCGGAAACGCTTATCTCTGATCATATTTAGACACCCTCTGACCGCTCAGCAGCAACTCATTAGCAGCTATTCAGTGTCAGATTCACAACGTACATATTTAGCATTCCCACATGTCAGTGCTCACTGCTACAACATAAAGTCATTATAGTCTTTTGTTCCCTCCATACTGTACACTCACTTTCTATCAAAGCCATTACTGATGTATTCACAGCAGATCAGAGAAACGATGAAAACACAAACACACTCTGGAGGACGTTCACCGGAGCATGCAGTGTGTCTCCACGCCTCTGTGGCTGTTGACTTTTCCCTCGTGAAGAAACAGGACTGAGGAATGAACGTGGAGCGACGTGTTGATTCTTACACTGTTGTGTTTGTCAGACACCTGTCCTTCATTTACACACGTGATCAGGATGAAGTATCAACGTGTGGAAGGAATTTTTGTACAAAGCACACAGGCCGAGGCATCGGTTATTTTTCCAGCAAATTCCTGATTTGAAATGTGCTTTAATAGTCTTAAAGGATGGAATCTGAAGGGTGAGTGATCCGGAAAGAGCTTGTTTATTTTGTTCAGTTCTGCTACAGTACTATTGGTGCCACCCTGCTCACCTTAAAGCTGCCACTTACTGCTACTCATGTAGTATTTCCAATCCAGTATTTATCAATACCTTTTTGACAATGCAGCAAGTCAAAGATAAGTCCAAGGGAAAAAAGATTTATTTAAAAATTATTAAAAATCGCAAGCAAAGTCCATCACACTGCTAGATTGTTTTCATATCGAAAAATATCTCTCTTTATCAAAACCGTTCATCAGTACAGGTACAATACAGATTGTTTACCAATGACGTTCTGATTGCCCCCCCAGACACCCACATCCCACCTAGAGTCCCCTGGGCCAACCGTTCAACCACTCAGCTTAAACCACTTAAACCAACTTACACTCATTTTTAAGAAGGTTCTCACATTCACCAAAGTTTTCTTCTATGTGATTTCTCCTTAACTAAGAACCACTCTTCAGAGCACTTTTGCGTGCATTTTTATGACAGGATGAAATAATGCATTTTGCACTTTTCAGCACTTGAACATGCACAATTAATAAATACACAATAACAGTTTCAGTTATACAGTCATGTGTGTAAGTTTTAGGCATGGATTACGCTAAGGATTCACCAAGGGGGCCGACGTACCATGACTCGGGATGGGAGGCGAAGAGGGTGGGGAGGCCAGAGTCAAGTTTGATGCATCTCTTTTGTCAGGGCCTTTTGGCCCTGGTAAAATACCTATACGTAGTTTTTGAACCCTTGGGACATCCACTGCACGACCAGAGGCTCTTGGCAGCCTGCCCGGACAGTACCCTTGACCATGCTTACTGGCCACTTTCACCCCTTTACTCCACCCTAAAGGTGTAGACTTTGTTATTGTATCAACAGATTATTTTGCCATGCCCCTGGGTTGAACAAGCACAGCATTTACCTGATGGCTTGTTTGGCATTTGTATTCCCAATGTCTCAAGATTTTCTGTCTTCACACGACATCCTTTGGAAAACAGACAGCTTTTGTCTTTTTGAATCTATTGAAGTATTTGTGTAAAACTAAAACCATTTCTTTTGTTAAAAAGGTCTCGGTCTAGTTCTTGTGTCTGTCTAAATCTCACCTCATGTTGTGTCTCTATGTTTTGACAGTAAGTGTCGTTCTCATGCTCTAAATGACATTTGTCAGCAGAAGCTAACCCCCCTTTGTGGTGCTGCAGACTTTAGAGATGTCATGTATGAACAGATCCTAATGGGCTGTAATGATTTCAGACTTTACCAGGACAGGACAGGAGGGGATTAAGGTGTTAACATGTGAATTGAAAGGAAGTGAATTAGCTAATGAAAGGATTCAGGATGAATGGGAATGAAATGAAGCGGTGAATTAGTGTCAGTAGGTGAGTTGCTGTCAGTTTTGGGTCCTTTTAATCCAGTTTTCCATCACAGAAGAAAACACAGAGAAGAAGAAATATAACTGAAAGGAAAAGCAGATAAGAGGGAGACAGACAGAACCATAGCGACATGTCCAAACAGGTTCTTTTAACTGGAAGTGAAGACAACAGTCACACCTGCAGATGTGATGAGTTTTAGTACTCTGACGGATTTAGAGTTATGAGTAATGGCAGCAGATTCAAAGCACAGGAGAGTGAGAGATTCATAAACATTAAGTTAAATGATTCTAGCAAAGCAGATGGCTTGGCCAGATTCCACTTCTGTAATCAGGTGGATCCGGTTCACAAAGCTTGGAGCTGAAACGCTTGTTCCAAGAGAGTGAATGGCCGGACCAGTCAGAGTTGTTAGGAAAAGCAGCTTTATTAGAACTGGACAACTTTTATTTATGAAAAGAAGAGCAAAGAACCACACTGTAAGCTTTTCTTGATGGAGAAGATGTGTTTGCTCTTCTCTTGACTGGCTTCAGCTAGAGTTTAGTTAACCAACTGGCTCCACTGATAACGAAGAATCATGTATCAACATGAAAACAGCTGCCTGTCAAGCTTGTGTTTTATCAGCATGCCTACTACGTCACATATTCAGTTGCACTGACTGGTCTGTAATAAATTTGACAGTCAGGAACTCTGTCAAGTCAGCCCAGAGGTTTCTTTTTTATGCCCTGCACTTCACAAACACTGTCTATGGGCTGTTGTCCTAAAGTGAACTATATCCCATGCCATGGATATTTGAAACCATATCAGGTCAGATTTTAAACAAAAGTAGAGATTAAGACATCTTGCTTTTGTTTATTGTCTGTAGGTCATTATCTCACAACGCAAACAGTTAATGGCAACTTTAATCATTATTTTTGTCTTTTTCTGGCTCACCATTCTAAAATGAATGGAGGATTATTTAAATAATTATTTTCTTGATGCATATCTGGAGGGTTTTTTTTATTCAAACTGCATTTAGAGATGCACACTCCTTTAATTATTTTGCAGTTTAAAAGGAAGACATCCTTTAGATCAGTGGTTCTCAAATGGTAGGGCAAGGCACGCTGGTGTGCCTTGAGCCAAATCTTGGTGTGATGTAGGAATATGTACCATATGACCATACATTACCACAAAACGTAACAACAAATCAAGCTATTGCAAAATGTTTTAAAGAGGCTGTTTTGTATGGATATGGTATTCCTTGAGATTTTGTCTTGATCTTAGGAGCACCTTAGGCAAAGAAAGAGGTTGAAAACCACTGCTTTAGATATCCCAGCTGTCATTGGGCAAGAGGTGGAGTACACCCTGGACTGTTAACTAGTCAGTCACAGCGCTCACACACTGCACAGCAACAACTAACACTCACTCCTATGGGCAATTTAGAGTCGCTAATTAAACTAACAAGCTTTTCTTTCACTGTGGGAGAAGAGATAACCCACACATATGAGAACATGCAAACTCCACACAGAAATGCCTCGCCTGGCTGGGATTTGAACCAGGAACCTTGTTGTCAGGTATCAGCGCTAACCTTGTGCAGCCTGCTTATGTGTCATGTCCCAGGCAAATTTTCAATTCAATCCACTTTGTTTATATAGCACATTTTATAAACTGAACATTTCCAAAGTGCTGCACAAATCATCATTTAAAAAATAAACAATTGTGCTCAAAATAAAACCAATAAAACCAAGAAAATATACTAAAACAATAGATAATAGCTAAAAACAATAAATATAAATACAAAATATAAAAAAAGAAAGATAAAAACAATAGAAATAAATAAAATAATAAAAAGACACAGGGGACCACACAAGTCATGCGATGTTAAAAACTAAAGAATAAAAACGGGTCTTAAGACGAGACTTAAAACACTCCTCTGTTCCATTCTCCATTTTCAGCTTCAGATCATGCAGAGCGACAGAAAAACTAACAAACAGCAGATACTTTTTAAGTATTCGGTGCAGGAACTTACTATTTCTAGCTTTAAAACTCTGATAAGGAAAAAGCAATGAAAGTTAAGCCCATTTTCAGTTTTAATGGCACCTTCTATGGATGCATCTTTCAAGATCACAGGTTGATCAGCTAAGTAATGTTTTCAGTTTGTATGGAAAGCATGTGTGAAAGCATCCAAAAAGCCCCATTAGAAGCTTGGTAAAGCTGCCAAATTCAGCCTCAACTGACAACATGAAGATTCAGCATTAAAACAGTGGCAACATCAAACTTTTGCTCTTATGTATAGGGTTTAAAAATGTTACAACAGCCTGACTTGGTAATAGTTTCTTAGCTGTGATTGGACAGCTACAGTTTGAGGCGGGGTTTTGAAGCAGTTTTAAGTCTTTTTAGAAGGAGCAATCAGAGTAGTTATCTTAAGCTCAGGGGGAAACTTGTGATCAGAGGTTGTACTATATTTAAACTTGTACTGATGAAATATACTCACAGGTTCATATTGTGCTGATGTCCTTTAGTCTCTTTTTAAGATTTTTTTCTAATATAAATACACATAGTTGCATCTGAATAATCTCTTTTTCTTTCCCTCTGCAGCTAACCATCTTCAGTCCAGTAACAATAAAACTGAATCCTGGTGAGTTCACTTTTAATTTTATTCATTTAGTCAATAAACCATGCTGAGGTTTTTCTCCCTCCTCCAGATTTTTTTTTCTTACTCTTTGTTAACGTTTGTGCAGTTTTGGTCTTGTGGCGGATCAAAAGAGGACTCAGTTTAAAGAGAGAGGAAGAAGTATGAACTCCACAGGATCAGGGAAGAGCAGCACTGTGTCCAGGTTAGTTCTCCTCCTCAGTATTGATTAAAACCTTTGTGGGGCCATCCTGAAAGTAAGGCAGTGATCTGGGGTATTTATGTGTGGACACAGGGGAAAGATTTTAATCAGTGAAATGACAATGCAGAAAACGTGTGGGTGTCCAAATAAAAAAACGGACTGACTTTTGAAATCATGCAAACTTCACTGACTTAATAACCCTGTGTGTTTACAGCGTGTCAGAGCTGCTGGACATGTATGAGGAGGACCCAGAGGAAATCCTCTTAAACCTTGGTTTTGGTCGAGAAGAACCTGATCTAGGCGCCAAGGTTCCTGCAAGGTTTTTCAACAGCTCCTCCACAGCTCGAGGCATCGACATCAAGGTACCATATAAGAGTGAAAACAAAGCCTTAAAAAAAAACAAATGAAGTGTGTTTTTGAGCTGCTGATGACTACAGTGTTATTTAGTATTTCACAGGTTTCTTAGTTTTAGTATTGGTCCTGATGATTGTTTAACATACAGATGTGTCAGACATAATGTTGTTCTATTGTAGCTAAACATGTAAACAAGCCAGCAGCTGAGTTTGATGGGAATATTCATCATACTCAGATTTAAACCAAAGCAATGCATGCCTTATACTTTTACTCTTATGAAGAGGCTTAAAGAAAATTCACACAATGTTTTCTGGTATTCATCCTCTCTGAATATTTACACAAGGTTTTGCCATTCCATCCTGTAGATAGCATCATATTTCACTGTATAGTAGAAAATTGGAAAAACAAGTGGCATAACAGCAAAAGTCAGGTGATTGTGAGTCACCAAAGACTGATCTATACTACTACATCAAGTGTATGTGTAGCATATACAGTAGATCTGCTCAGCCCTAAACCCTACCCAGAGACCCGTGCACATAGCTGCTGTGCACTTCCTCAAAAATATAACTATGCATCGAAATGCAGCCAGGTAGCATCGCGTGACTGCATTACTCGCTGAGTAATGTCTACAGGCATGTTGTGTGAAGAGTGGGAGAAATGACTGCAGATGACAGTACAACTGGTCAGATTCACTCGCCTTAATGCAGTGTGCATTTCCTCATCCATGTACCTCTCTCAGTGGCTGAACAAGTGCAAAAATGTTCCCTCAGCTGATACAGGGGCTGTATGTTTCACCTCCTCCAATTTTTGTCTATGAATTTTCTATGCACTGACTCACAGTCAGTGAGTCAGATCAGCCAGTCACATAGCCGTCAATTATCTAACTTGACCGACAGGCATGATGGATTACACAGTTGCACCTGACAAATACACATAACCAGTTTGATGATTTTGGATGGAAAAGGGGCTAAACAACACTGAGAAAGAAGACTGTATACAAACATACTGTATTTTTGCAGTAATGAACAGTGGCTCTATAGCCCTCATTTACTTTGTTTTATTAAGTAAGCTTTTAATCTGTACACCGTAAAGCAGATGGTAGTTGTCAGAAAGTCAAAGCAAACAAAGCCCACCATATCAGAGGAGAGATCTGATTGTTTACTTTTACCGTCATTCAAAAATATTCTCTCACGAAGACATTACCCAGGCCCCCTGAAATTTTAAAATCCTGATCACGAATTTTGAATTCTGATGGGATGAATGACTCTTCTCCTTCACTTAACCCCCAAAAACAAACTGATAAAAGGGCCTAAAGTTACCGAGGGGTTTATTAGATCAGTGGCTCTCAACTTCTCTCACCACTGCGTCCTAAATGACAGATGGTGACTTTAGTTTTTTTTTTTTATTGTCATAACCAAATAGACCAGAGATGGAACAAAAGATTTTAATGAACACAGACATTAATGCAGACATGTCCTTCAAAACAACAGCACTTAAGACATTTTTCGATATATATTTTTAGGCAGTTAATGCTTATATTCGTAGAAGAGGACTTCCCCTCCTTGTTGGGGCTTTGATAGCAGTTAGCAAACACGTAGCAGTATTGCTGCCACCAAGTTTTGCGGGTAAACACCGTCACATTTCTTTCCTTTCTTTCTTTTTTTTTTTTTTTTTCTTGATAGTTCGGACACATTCGTCCTGTGACAGTCCTGAACAAATACAAAAAAACATTACACCCCTAGTCAGCATCTTTTTAAAAAAAATTGCATTGGTTTAAAATTAGTAAAAACATACTGACTGACATAAAGGGTGACCATTGGCACTGATTTATAAAAATGATTTCAAATAATGAAAAATGGAGATATGAGGTTTTAGCCCGATGCAGCTGTGGTAGTCCCTCTGTGTCACATCCTAAATACAGGAATGTTAATGCCAGAGCTTGGGATCTGTTCCTCTGTCTCATAGCTCCATCTCTCAGCATCAACGTTATCCCTCTTCTGTAGAAACACAATGAATCATACAAGGCAGAGCATAATGAAACATGCTGGACTTTCTGTTGGAAGGTTATCAGGCGTCTTAGAAGTGGTATGATCCTCTTGGGACCATAAATGCCTTTACCAAACATCAGTACAATAAATATTTAGTCTGGACCAATGTGGTGGACTGCTGCTGGACTGGCCCAAAACTGAAACCCCCTTAAACAATGTGTCTGTAGATCTCAAAAACTTTTTTATCTAAAAAACCTCAACAGGAATTTTTGCAACATTGATATCTGATGTTTCATAATTTCTTTGGTCCACCTGCAGGTCTACCTGGGAGCTCAGCTGCAGCGGATGGAGCAAGAGAACCCCAACTATGCTCTGACTAGTAAGTACCCCTATAATACATACTGTCCCACACCTGCTGAGTGCTATTTTATGACTTTTCTTTACCCATCTTAAACCAGCTTGAAAAATGTGGTTATGTGTTTCTAACAGAAAGGAATAGCTGTTATACATCTCTATTAAAACTTGCACCTTTCATAGGGAAGCCCACCTGACCTCTTGCATCACTTCACTGAAAAGTCAAAGAACAAGAACTGTTTTATCAGTCTGTAACCTAACAAACGCCAGGTTTCTTTCATATCCGAAACAAGAATTAAGTTTCAAACCATATGCACATGTACATGCTACTTATACTGTTGAAAAGAGTGCAGAACAGAAGGAAAAATCCAAACTTAAGCAGCCACCACACACCCTGCAGGGATGACATAACAACTTTGTTGTACACGCATTTGCTTTATTTATTTATTTATTTTTTAGACGAAATGTGTTGCTTAACGTTGCCTTGATCACCTTTGCAAAAGAGTTCAGTGATGTGATCACAATTTCATGGAGGCTGTTTACACTTTAAATCCAAATAAACAGGCTCTTTGTGATGTACTGTATTCAGATCAGACAGGGAAAAGACAACCGTACCCCTCAGTGCTGCTGACTGAGGGTTAACCACGTTAGCGATGAGGAGCTAAAAGGTTCACGTCCTAAAACTGTAGACAGGGGAAGTGAGGCTCAAAGACTCTGTGTTAGTGTGTCCTGTTCCCGGTACTTTTATGGTGTTTTGTGGGGTCCTCCAACTCTTTTAGCTGCTCTGCCAACTGCCTGGACAACACGGCCAGCAAGGACAAAGATCTGTTTGTCCCAGACACAAATACACACACTAATACACACATAGACACAAACACGCACACACAGACCTGGTCCGCTAACATCCTGGCCTCTTTTTGTTTTCAAACTCGTGTTTGGATGAAGGTACCGGCTCCCTAATTGAATGAACACCCACACAAGGGGCCGCATCTCTTCTTCTTCTTGACAGTTTAACTATCGTTGTACTTTAAAAGGAAACCAAAGATCTTCTCTGGATAGGCAGATGGATCACTCCATAGATTAAAGCTCTTAGAGTCTGTAAAGGGAAATTTTACTCTTTGTTTCCTGTTTGACCAGTTTTGAACTCATCACTGATCGCAGTTTGATTGAGTTAAACAAGCATTATTTTATGAGTTTGCATTGCTGCTTTTTTATTCAGTAATTATTGCTGTTTTATTATTGGAAGTATTTCTTATTGTGCCAGTATGCACCTGTTTACAACTTCTGATTTATCTTTGCTGGTTGCTTATTCATAGTTGGTCAAACAGTATATGTATTCTAAATTGCAGATAAATATTGTTGGTTGTTGCAAACCATTCCCATCTCCTGTGGATTTATTTAATATCATCAATGAGTAGTCAAAGTCAACTCGACTTTCATCACGACTGTCGACTGTATTACCACAGTGATTTAAAATTTTTTTTTGCCCAAGACACACCAAAGGTTAAGCCAGAATCTCAAGGCGCACCATATTCACATTTCTAAAAAGGATGCTGAAACATGGCAAAATTGGGCAAAAAGTGGTGAAACAAAGTAAAATGGGCAAAAAGTGGTCAAACAATGGGTTAACAGTGGCAAAAACGTGTTGAAAGTGTCAATAAGGTAAAAAGACTTGGCAAAGGTAGTAAAAATGGCATAAAAGTGATGAAAAAATGGGCCGATAATAGGCCAAATTGGCACAATGTTGGAGTAATGGGTTCAAAGTTGCCAAAAGTGATAAAAAAGGATTAAAATTGATGAAAAATTTGGCCAAAAATCCCCTAACTATAGCAAAATTGGCCAAAAAAAATGGCCAGACAATGGGTTAAAAATGGCAAAAACTAGTGAAAATGTAAAAAAGGTGGCAATAATGGGTGACCAGTTGCAAAAAGTCAGTAAAAATGGGTTAAAACTTAAGAAAAATATGGCAAAATAGAGGCCAGACAAAGACAAAAAGTTGGTGAAAATTGGCATTATGTAGCAAAAATGAGTTAAATGTAGCAAAAAAGTGGTAAAAAAAAGATCAAAAGTTGCAAACAATTGGTAAAAAGAGGTTAAAAGTGAAGAAAGAATTGGCAAAAATGCTGCTGATCCAACGCGCATGCACTGATATCAATAAATCACACCTGGGGAGAGCCACATTCTCTGATTTTTTTTTTTTTTGTTGTTCAAGGGCCCAGCCAGATCTGTGCCCAGGCCTGGTTACATTTCTTGCCATAAAGTTGTAGTAATAACATATAGTTGTACAAATTCCCAAGGTACACCTAAACTTCCCACAAGGCATACAAGGCTCCTGGTTTAGCTGCCACAACAATCGTACTTTCATTATTTGAACAGGTTAAAACATTAATATTTAAAACAGAACTAATCTGACACCAACTGGTTTCTCATGTTCCTCTCTGTGAAGACAATAACACACCATGCACGTGCGAAGAAAAGGTGGACGTGGTTTGTCAGTTTGTTTTTAAAATCTTGTGGCTGTTGTTGCCCCCATTGTGGTGTTAACTGTCACACCTCCTCTTCCTCAACACCCCACATCTTGCGTCTATGTTGCGTTAGTTTTTGAGGACATGCTGATGCATCAAAGCGGAGGATGCTTGGCAGCCATATTTAGTTTGTATTGTCAACAGCATGCATGTCTCAAGCCCTTGGCACCCAATATTGGTAATATCTTGTTTTTAATGACCAAAAATTGCAACAAACTCATGCACGCTGTCTAAACGGAACAGATATGTTGGCATCACTTTAGGACTAAAATGTTGCCAATGTATTTGTGCAATTTAGACAGTGTGCATTAGTTGCACTCAATGTTTTGATGGATTTTTTTCCATTTGTATGCACCTTTATTTTGAAATGCAGGACTTTTTTGATACAATTGATCTTGAATTCTCAAAGATGGTGTTGTTTAACAACATGTGGTATCAAAATACATTGAAGTATTGAACACTTGATGACCTTTGTTTCTATTGGGGGAAAATTTGCTTGCATTTTTCAGGCTCACTGGATTGCATGTCTAACATGTAACCATTAGAGTCTCCACTATGACTTTAAGTTTAGTTATTAAATGTACCATACAGGACTTTTTCTGAAAATTTAAATACCCTTATCAACACAAGTGGACAAAATGCTTTCTTTATGCAAGTTGCATGCATGTTTGGTCATGTCACCAACCCAAAACAATGACAGATAATGTGTAAAACATTCTCTAGACTAAGTTCAAAGATACTGAATGCTCCAAAAATATGCTGAGAGCATAACATGGTCAACTCAAGACCACAACAGATGGAGATACTGACCTGAATGTAAAATTACTGAATAACACCTCGGTATAGAGTCCAACTTTAGACTTCTAGAAGTTACTCCTCTGTTGTTCTCAGCAGCTTAACACAGAAGAACACACTTAAAGCAGAGTATTTCAGCCTCACATGAGGGAAATAAAGGCTCACGGAAACATCCTTTTTCATCAAGAGGGACTCACAACAGTATGATACAAAAAAAGAGACTAAATACAGTTAGAGAATTACACTACAGATTACTGAGAGAAGTCTAGTCTCCGCTGAGAGCTCAGCAGTAAGGCACAGACACATCTAATAGTGTTTCACTGTTCTGATGTGGTCAGAGGTGAGTTAGGTGACACATCTGCCCTACTCAAGAGAAAAAGCAAGTAATTACTTTGAAAATGTCTGCTGTTATTTATCATATTTTTATTTTCAAATCCAAAAATGCCCAAATGTAAAATAAATGCTGATAATAGGAAATTGCTGTCTTCAGTCCAGTAGATTTACTGGAATAATGTCAATAAACACAAATTTGAAGCTGCTTTTCAAAACTCATGAACACACAAAGTAAAAGAAGTCCCAATGGAGAACGTTTAAGGTGTAGTAAGAGGACTTAACCATCTTTAACAGACCTTTAGGAGACATGATCGGACCAGTCAAAAGTCAATACAAAGGGGCAGCGCCACTATGGAGCCGGTACATAATGAAAATAAATGAATAAATCATACTGGCCCAAAAGTGTGTCGACCCACCGGGAAATGGCCGGTATGCCAGATAGCGAGTCCATCATTGCTTGCAGAGTTGTCTGAGCGTCTCTGTTGTAAACAATCCAGCATGGCTAAGGGGGCAGCTCTCAACATTAGCGGTGTGTTCAGCCAGCGAGTGGTATGGGCTGTTTAAGACTCTACGAACTCCTGGTAACTAAGTTCATGTCGACGGTAGGAGAAAATAACTTAAGTGTTATCTGGCATGATCTGAAAGCTGAACCTGCCATTCAGAAGTCTCTGTCCTGTATCCCTTTCTGCTCGCTTGCACTGTTTAATGACAGCGCCGCTTACTGATCTGTGAAACTACGGCTTGGGTCGAGGGTCACACAGAACGCGCATGCGTTAATCGTGTGCCAAAAAAATTTGTGGTGTTAAAAAAAAAATTGAATTTACGCATTAACTTTGACAACCCTAATTGAAACATATTTATAAAGTCTTGTAAGACAGCTGTTACTTCCTTATACTTTTATAAACCAGTAATGAAACAAACTACTAACACCTGCTGGTTACTATTACTGTCATATAATACAGTGTCATGGTCAGCTGACCCCATAGCTGTTCACAGAGCTGCTTTAATAAGCATTACTATGCAAATATTGATCGATGCCTGTCATGTGGTCGCAGACAAACTCTTTTAACTTGCCAATACTGTACCTCTGCTTGTCCTCCATGCTGTGAGATTTATGTGGAAACAGGTCACATATTTGCTAAAATGCAGGTCAGGTGAACAAAGACAACAGATGGAAGTCAGCCCAGTATCATAGCTGCATGTGTGAACACAAACAGTCAAGGTTTTCATCCAGACATTCTGCCAGTCCTCTAGTAAAATCACTGCAAGCAGGATGATCTGATGTGTGGATGCAGCAGAAAATATTTAGGAAATTCACGAGTTGTTCAATCATGGGCATAATGAAGCTGTTTCATACTCTGTTTTTTTGCTCAGTGGTGTTTTCTATGCCATTCTTTGGTTTGTACTGGGAATACATCCAAGTACACTTGGCATTGATACAGTGGCAAAACCATCACATCAGCATTGTCAACTATCACTAGTATGTTGTAAACATTACACTGTGAGCTTTGCAGCATTCTTTTTACATCATATCAAAGTTTTGCTCCTGAGATGCCCTCCTGTCTGGCAGGGAAAGTCTCTCACCGTTATATGATGTGTAAAAAAGCACTGTTTTTGGAGTCTGAGAGCATTCTTAACAATGAAAAACTCTAAAAGACTGCAGGCCAAAGCAACCTCAATCTGATTTGTTTGACTCAGATATGATTTTTATGAAAGTTTTAACAGCACAAGCCACACTGAATCCTGATCTTTACCAATCAAATTAGTAATTAGGTAGTTTAAAACGTTTGTGTATCTTCATACAGGAACACAGATGTGTAGTGATGAGCTCCTTTTTTAATGTGAACTACTCCTTTAACAATATTTGCTACGTTTGTTGTTCCTGGAAGCTTTTTTTCTTTCCCAGAACATTCTCATACTGTTCCTTTGGTTCCCTGGATCCCAGACACATGTATTTGTGTGTGTTGTTGTTTGTTACGTAAGCTCTGTTCTCACCATTAGAAAGAATCTCTCGGGATGAAAAGAGTGGGGAAAAAAAGGGGAGTACGTGTCGTTTTCTCTTATTCCTCACTTCCTGTATTAGAATCCTCAGAATGAACATTAGTGCCGAGTCAGCAGTCAGCAGGAAACACACACACACAGTACTACTATCATCACACACACAGCTGCTGTAATAAGAGGTTCATATTCTGCAGTCATATCCAGATGTGACTGAAATAACTGAGCTGTGTAGCTGCCTGCTGCAGAGCCTGGCTACAGTTGTTTGTTTGCTACGTGATAAATTTTAAAGATTTTCTTATTTAACACTGCACTTATTTAGGATCGTATTGGCTTGTTTTAAAGGGAATTAATTGCTTTTTTTCTGCTTTAATAAAACAAAACAAAGGGAAGAATTTCTCCACATAAAGCAAACAAAACAAATTTGTCCAAATAAAGAATCCAAAATGCCCAACAGTTCCCATCTTTAGCTCTGCTTTTGTCTCCAGGAACTCCAAAGAAAAAATACTACCTCCTCCATCTACTTCAGGTTGTTGCCATCTTGGCTGTAAAAATAAAAAAACAAAACCAATAAATTAAAAAAGTGCTTGTGGAAATAGCTTCATGTGAACCATATCAGCTGTCCTTTTTTGTTTTTTTTAGAATTCACTTTGACCTGCTTTTACATTTACCCAAACTCCTTTGTGGCCTTGTTAATAAAAGTGCCACATAAATGAAGTCTATTCTTAGTGTATTACTGTGAGATATGTGTCAAAACTAGGGTTGAGCAATAAATCCTTTCACAACCACAGTGGCAAAGCACACAGATGCAATAGTCGCATCCTAGGATGTGTGATATGAGTCATGTGACCTGAATCACATTGCACTGTCACTTCTGTGTTTGTTGGATGAAATCGAGGTTTCTAATTTTTGCGACAAATCTACATTAGTCTGGCTGAAATTACCATCAGCAGTCAGAGGACTGAGCCCTGTGCATGCAGAGTTTGTATGCATGTATCTCCAGGCTACAGGTGACACTCCTGCTGTCTTAGATATAACGGTGTGACTCTCGAGGCGGACGCAGGATGCAGATGCAGATCTTAAACAAGTGTATTCCCACTGTCAGCAGCACCTCATCCCAGAGCTCATTAATGTTCTTTCTGTTAATTGCACCGACGTTCACTTTACACCTCCAGGTGTATGCTGCAGTGTGTCAGACTCACAGCAGATCAACACTAGGAGCTTTCATTTAATCTTAAGTCATATGATGCTGGTCGGGTCTTCCTAATGCGACTTTAAGCCGAGTTAGACATTGCTGATGACATTTAACACAATAATGTATTAATTTGTAAAGTTTATGAGGGAATGGATTGCTATGTCTACCTGTTTTCTCTCTCTTCTTCCCTCCTGCAGTGAGTGATATTTGAAATTCTTAGATGACAAATAAAAAGATTTAGTTGCTGGTTTAAGGGACAGATTTACTGGTGGAGATATTGGCTTGTGATAATACTACCATGTCTACTCAGTGTAAATAAGAAGAAAGGTCTGAAATCAGTGCTTCATAGCCTGAGATACTCAATGAAAAAGGCCAATGCAGCCAGAATGCACTAGGCAAATTGCCTTCCAGCCCCAGGAAGTATCCTACAAAATCTTGTCTGAGCTGACCTTGAGGTACAAATGTTGCAAGTAAGCCACCTGAGGGTACCATTGAGTGAGGAGATGGATTGACATAACTGCAGCCATAATCTGGATGCCCTTGCATATTAGCAGGGGTGTGGGAAAATAATCCATTAAAAACGTCCACACTTTTAGGGTGCAGTATGGGGTGGATATGGCAAGTCGGCACAGCCTAGAGTACCGCATGGGCAGGTGGTAGGGCTGGCATGAGCCCCTTGCATGCTGTAGATGTCCCAGGGGCCTGAAAACCATCCGTGGTCTCTGGGCATGTTACCAGGTGTGAAAAGGCCCAGACAAAAGAGATGCTGTCAAGCTTGACCTTGGCTGCTGAGCGACACACACATGTATCGACATGTATTGAGCCTGACTCAGGCTGCCATCCAACCCCTCCTTAGCCCCGAGTGGTAGCACATCAGGCCGCGTGAGGAATCATTAGCATCCTACATGTCTAAAATTATGCACAGGGCTGTACTTTAGTTGTATTCGAGGAAGGGTTCTCCATTATGGCACTTATAGAAGTATGTAAGAACCACTTAAGCCAAGTTCTGGCTAGGACTTTTCTATATTTAGTGATTTAAATGTCCTGGGTGCTGTATAAGGGTCCAACATGACAGCTATGCCATGGCTGTTAATTCACAATGGATAATATAAATAATGATAATAAGTTTTCAAATTTTTCTTACTAGGGTTAAAATTAGAAATAGAATCTCTTAATCTCCTAAAGACACCAATGTAATCTGAGAGAGCAGGCCTCTGCTGTACGGCACATTATGTGATGACATCAGAGCGAGTTATGAGGCGTTTACAGCGTGATGGACATAAGACAGAAGTCTGTGTTTCATAACAGACTGACAAGTATTTAGTCAGCGAAGGATGGGGAGATGGAGGAGAGGAGTGGAGGGGAGGAATGTTCGCAAGTCATCATGCTGTTAAAGTTGAGACTGACAGTTCCGCTTACACAACCACAGAGGAAGAAGTAGGTCCATCTCCAACTTCAACTTCGGACATTTTACTTCTCCATATGGCTGCTAAACCCCAAATTTAATCTACTGCAAGTGAAAACTCAGTAAAGGTTGTCAACAATTATGCATGTTTTTTCAAGAATGATAGTTCATTTTTATTTATACCTGGGCTGTGTAACACTTGTTACCTTACACCTTATATCACAATGAAGAATGCCTCTGCACCGCCTTCAAATGCACAAAAAAGAAGATTTAATATCCTCACGATAAGCACTGGCATATTGGAGCCAAGACATGTATGGTCAAAAACTGGATGGTGGAGCTGAGGAATATAGGTCCAGTCCCATACTTCAGAATTTCTGCAGAAACCTCAAAGACCCCTCAGGTTCAAACAGTCAACAGCAGAACAGATTTTTGTGTCAGTTTGACGCAGGCACTCATGGTTATGACTCTTGTTCTCTTTATTCTTACCTAAGAACAAATCCTCTCTGTGACCCAGTCATGAGACTTACTTTTTTAACACTCACAGGACCTACTTTTTCTAAAGAGCCCCTTCAAATAGGTAATTAGAGTTTCAGGTACTGCTATGGCTTGGAACCAGCCGCAGGCAGGATTTGTGCCTTTTGTGGAGCACGCATAAAGCTCCTTGTGATGAAAGTCTGGGAAAATTCATAGAAGCAGGGTGTTTTATTTTCTCAGAATATTTTAATAAAGTTGAGACTTGATGCTGGTAATGATTAGAGTTACTCTCAAAGCATTTTAGCCATTATGAGGATTCCTAAGGTGTTCCGGGTTGTGAGGAGGACTTCTTTGAGGCTTTAGAGTTTCTTCAGCAGCAGAGAGAATGGAGAAATGTTCTCCAAACACAGAACGAAGAGTGTTCCTAGTGAAATACTCTTTGACTTTGTTCAGTACGACTTGAGCCACGCGAGAGGATTCACTCTGAATGTGGCTCACTCCGCGTGTCCATTTTTCACTTAAACTACATAAATTCAACTAAATAAAAAAGTTTCTAAGAACTGTATTGAATACAAGCAGTAAATTGTAGACTCTTGTCTTGTTTAAAGATGCTTAAACCATGTTTAGAGGCTTCCTTAAACTGTAAAAATACGCTCTTGAGCGTTATTTGTGCAGTTGACTCTGGTTTGAAGAACTTTTTCATCCTCATAAGGCAGAACATTCAACTATTCCTTGAAATTTGAATGTGTTGTTTATGGAGCTTTGAAAATAAGCACACAGACATCAGGAAACATCTACACAGCAGAGATAAAACACTGCCTCATTGTTGTTTGAGAAATGTTCACACTTTCTGATTCACTTACAGCCAGTTTTCACTGTTAAAGGTTACATCTCAGTTTTAAAGCTCAGTTTTTCTTCATGTTTTAGTAAAGTATTGGTAAATATTTAGTAAAATATATATTAGTAAGAAATAGAAAATAAGTGAATATAAATAATATTTGTAAAAAAAATATTCTGACTTTTAAAAAAATCTTGTTACTGAGCATTATGGCTGTTTTAGAATAAATTAACTAAGTATTTTGATATTTACAGTACTAATTTATCTTGTACCTTGTCTTAAATTTATCTTAAAAGCTTAATCTATTGCACAGCCCCTCTAACTAAGAAGTGGGAGAAAAGGATTGATTAAATTGACAAAGAGGATTTGACTATCTTGTTTCATTTTTAATAAAGATAAATGTCTTTATTTTAATTTTTGCAGTGTGTTTCTGCCACCCTAAGGCAGCCAAACAGAGTCTGTTATGGCATGTTAAGAAAATCCTCTTCAGTGTTCGAGTGTACAGGAAACTACAGCTACATAACAGAAATCTTTCACAAGTTTTTTCCCAAAGAAAAAAAGTTTTATTGTTGACTTCCCACGTGGTCTTCTCTATCTTCTTCTCCTCCATGTTGGCTCTGCGGTGCACTTTGTAACTTTTTTTTTGTTTGTTTCCCTCAGGCCGTTTCCGTCAGATCGAGGTCCTGACTACAGTTGCCAACGAGTTCTTCCAGCTCTACAGTCAGGTTTCTGGTCAGCCCGTCCAGCGCATCAGCTCCAGGGACCAAGGTAAGGGAACAACTCGACATGATCGAGACCAGTGCTGTTGGTCTTTCATCTAGCGCTTGAAAAGAGAAAAAGTCAAGGACTAGTTTAGCAAAATAGAGGAAACCTTTTTAGAGGAAATATGGTGATGGGGTTATCAAGTGTTGTGTTTTTTATGAATTTATCTTCAGTCTTTGTCATGAAATTGAAGGTCTGTGTGAAGTTAAAGTTGTTTTATCAAACCGTTTATTCTATGATGATGTGATCTTTTATATATAAATTACATTTTTAGGTCAAGATGATGAAATGTTGCTTTTAGCTAAAGCTTGACCAAGTTTGAGTCATTTAGTGAAGCTCAAAACAGCTCATCTTGGGACTGGCTTGTAAAAATCATAATCATGGTTATTTTAATTTATTTCTTTAAGATCATGAATTTTAGACAGTTATTTATTGGTAGTGCAAAAACTGCCTTACATGCATTTATTGAAGGTGACACTTTTAACACTTCAACATCCTGAACACTATTAAATACATACAGTATTCAAAATAAAAGTGAAAATATTTAGGAATATAAAATCAATATGTAAAATTAGTGCTGTCAGTTGATTAAAAAGTAATATAATTGATTGCAGACTTTGTTATCAATTACTAGCAATTATTTCACAAGATGAAAATTATTGGATTACAGGTAGATTTAATAGTAATGGTAATGAGATGATTAGACAGAGCATGCTTCTGACCTTTTTACAAGCTTTTAAAACCCTAACATAGATCTATATTAAATGTAAAAGAAACCAGTTGATGTAAGACTAGATGTAGTTTGAAGGCTTGTGGGTATCTCTTATGAGGCAGATAGATGCAGGAGCAGGAGGGATCGAGGGCAGATTGTGTGCTAATCAATCCCAGATTGTATTGATCTTTGATAAATTTAAAACTAAGAGTACAAGTAATTTGCCAGTTTTTCATCAAATTGTGTGATTAATTGGCATCCATTTTAATCATTTTTTCTTTTCTCCAGTTGATTATTCAAAATTAATTTGAAAAATGACAGTAATATTGATAATATAACAATAATATAAATCAAAGTATCTATGCATTTGAGTCAGTGGTGATGCACTTTTGTGGTAATAAAGTAATATCAAACACTTTGAAACTTTAAAGCCATGGACGAATACAAGTCTTCTGCCAAAACCCTTTTGTACTATTTTATTTCCTTATTTATTTTTGCCTCAACTGTGTAGTGGATTTTGTAAGTACAGTCGTGTGCATAAGTTTTAGGCATGTAGGGTGCTAAGGATTCATCATGGGGCAGGATGTGCCACAACCTCGGGCTGTAGAGAAGTGGGTGGCAGCCAGCCTTTTTTGTCCTGGCCTTTTCACCCCTCGTGCAACACCAGGAGAATGCTGGCAGTTTTTGGGCCCTTGGGACATCAGCATTATGACCAGGGGCTAATAGCAACGCTAGTATCTGCCTAGTCGGTGCTCTAGGCTGTGTTTACTTGCCATATCCACCCCTTACTCTGTCCTAAAAAACAAGTGGAATTTATGACTTTTTTAACAGATTATTTTCCTGGAAATCTCCTTGCATATCATCTCCATACCATCTTCTTTTTTGCTGAATGAAGCTTGTCTATCTGCCAGCTATAATACAGTAGTTTGGCTCTAAGTCTGTGGTGATTGTTGTATGACAGGCTTACAGCTCAGTGCCCGTGAGTGCTTATAACCTAGGAGTGTTTTCAGATAAACCAGCAATCCACAAAAGTTTTTTAGCTTAGAAGTATATTTTCTTTTCACTTCACACAACAAAACTTAAAAGCAAAAAAATGCACAACTTTGCATGTTGCACAGTAACAGTTTAAACCTTAATGTCTTGTTTTGATGATGTTGGAAGCTAAAATTGAAACTTAATCAGTTGAGTATATTTTGATTTTAAAAATGGTTTTGCTCTCAGGAGGAGAAGGGGAAGAAGGAGGCAGAGATGAATCCACTCCACCCCCTCTGAAGAAGACCAACTCGGCTCGTAACATGGCCAAACTCCTCAAGAAAACCATCACCAGACACAACCTGCACGCTGCCTCCTCAGAGTCGCCTCAAGCACCCGCACCTGACCAGCAAACATTGCAGAATGGACACGCAGTGACCAATCACACACACATCAATGGCCACGCTCACACCGGTCCAGAACAGGACGGCTCCAGTACCGACCTAGACCACTTGGTGGACACAGTTAGTCCGAAACACAACCGCTGTTCTCTGGCAACTGTCACTGAGGAAACAAGTGGAGATGGAGATGAAAGGTAAACCAGTTCAAGGAGTAAGCTTATATTTAAACTAGATTAAATGTTAAACATGTTCATTTTGTCATAGTCATTGATTATCATTGTCACACCATGAAAAGACAGCAACCTTTCCTCTCTGCAGCTCATTTATATTTACTTTACTGTTATAAAACAAGAACAAATAAACCCAATAATAACTTAATTTGGTAAAACCCATCCCCTCTTTGGAGCTGGCAGGACATCAGAGCCTCCAAATTCCTCTAGTCAGAGTTCAATCAAACTTCACCCCATACAAAGTGAAGAAAGTGGGTCATCTTGTCTACATATTACATAATAAATAAGTGCATGGGAAGTGGTTCTGATCATGCCTTGACCTTTCCCCACCGAACAGTCCTGAACAGAGCACCGGTGGACCAGCAGCCGATGGAGAGAACCAGCCAGAGAAGGACGAGAATCTGACGTCAACCCCAGAAAAGGCTCCTCCGTCCCTGGCACCGCCTCAGCTGGCTCAGCTACGCAATGAAAACGCAGACTCCTTCGACATGGAAGAGGTACGGTGTTCTCCTTGGCTCTCTATCTAACCATCCTTTTCACACTAAATCATACACACATCTCTAGTTTCTGACAACTCACAATATTTGGCAATAGTTTATAAGGAAGTTCCAGTAAAATGCAATAGTTGTACCAGCATTGACTTGTTTGGGAAACTAAGGTTTTGTTTTATTGTTGTTCAGATTCAGAGTAATGAGGATGAAGCTGTGCCATCCAGGTCTTCTAGAGGCAGCGGTGAGCTCTCCTAGATTTCTAATCTCATATTCTTACCTGAATTTCTGACTTTAATTTTGTCGTTATCTGTCGCTGTTATCCTCCAAAATCTACACTGTATGGAAAAAAGTGTTTGGCCACACCTGTTAATTATTGAATTCAGTTGTTTTAATCAGACCCGTTGCCACAGGTGTATAAAATCAAGCACCTAACCATGGGTCGTTCTGAGGAGCTCAGTGATTAATGCCACCTTTGCAATAAGTCAGCTGTAAGTGATATAATTAGAAAGTGGAAGCATTTAGGAACAACAGCAACAGTTTGTAACTTCCACTGGCATTAATGTAAGCACACAAACTGTGCGGCGGGAGCTTCATGGAATGGGTTTCCATAATTATGTGACTGCATGTAAGCCTCACATCACCATGCATTGGAAGGAGTTGGGTCAAGCACACCGACACTGGACTGTGGAGCAGTGGAAACGTGTTCTGTGGAGTGGCAAATCATGCCTCTCTGTTTGGCAGTCAGAGGGATGAGTCTTGGTTTGGCGGATGATGGGAGAACATTACCTGCCTGACTGCACTGTGCCGACTGTGAAGTTCGGTGGAGGAGGGATAATGGTAGGGGGCTGTTTTCTGGGTTTATCTCCACTGAAGGCCAATCTTAATGCTTCAGCATACCTTCCAACTTTTTGGCAACTGTTTACGGCAGGCCCTTTTCTTTTCCAACATGACTGTGCCCCAGTACACTAAGCAACGACTATGAAGACATGGTTTGATGAGTTAGGTGCAGAAGAAGTCAACTGGCCCATACAGCCCTGGCCGTAACACCACCAAACACCTTTTGGGATGAACTGGAACAGAGATTGCGAGCTAGACCTTCTCGTCCAACATCAGTGCTTGACCTCATAAATGCTCTACAGAATGAATGGGCACAAATTCCCATGGAAAAACCCAAAATTCTCCAAGAAGAGTGGAGGCTGATATAGGTGCAAAAGGCGGCTTACTCCATGTTAAAGTGCATGTATTTAAATACAGTACTATTACAATTGCTGTTGGTGTAATCAAAAGGTGGCCAAAAACTTTTGTTCATACTGTGTATTTTACTCCTTTGTTAGACATTAAATTGATTCATTGGTGTGTGTCCTTAACCACTTTCAAAACTTGAATTGTTTACTTTAGTGTAGTTTTACTAGTTATCTCCTCCCTCTTGTTCTGAGGCACACGACAAGTTTGCCTGTAGGGCTTTCAGCCACAAGTTTGTCTCTTTTTTTTGATGCCGAAAGCAAATGTCAATATTGACCTCTTGCTTTTAGCCTTAACAATTATTATCTGACAAAACTTTAACAGTTTTTTTGCTCCATTTTTTGCTGCAAAAGGCATGGCTCTATGGCATGCACCTTCTCACTTGTACAATTTACCAGTGTTTATGTACAAATGTATTCTGTGACAATTTTTTCCATCAATTTGAACCACTTCAGGTATATTTGGGTCTTGGATCCCTTGCTGCATCTTTTGTGATGGTCTAATTCATGTCATATTCATTCCAAATTTTTATTATCTTCAAGATTTAATAGTTTCTCTATGATAATAACATTTATAAGTATTTCATTAGCACTTGCCTGAGCTCTAATAAATAAGCCAAACAAAAAAAACTAACTTTGTAAAAGTCCAAAGCTGGTCTTTCACTGCAGCCTGTTTCTTTCTACTCTCAATCCTGCGTGTTAAATCTCTCTGGATGATCCTTCCTTCTTCTTTCTTATCAAGTTGTTTTATATATGTTGTCTTTTTCTGTATGTAATAAAATAAAGTTACTCATGTCTCAGTGGAGTCAGTGAGGACAGACTGTCCCAGTGCTTTATCCTCCAGATAACTGATTCTACACTGCCATCAGCTGGACATTAGTGGTACTGCAGGAATAATCCTGGCTACTATGTTGAATGATCTTTCTCTTGCTTTCAGACCTGTTGAGGACGGTCAGTCAGCAGTCAGACAGCAGCGGGTTTGCAGAGGAGCCCTCAGCCGACTCCAACAGTTACCTTAAGGTCCGTTTATGTGTTTTGTTTGAAGGCTTCACCACCCCTATGGAACCTTAGGTCGCCATCTTTGACCTTTAAATTGTTTGCACTCTCCAGTCACAGCCTTATCTCACCCAGAGAAGAAAGATCTTGCACATAAATCACAATTAAGCTGGAAGTCGATTATTTTATGGAGCGCAATAAAACCATGTAGGGCAGTTTGGAAAATGCAGAACCACTTTAACTTTTGTACATCCACATATGTCTGATGGAGGAAAGGTCATACTCGTAAAAGCTTGAAGATATACACCAGGGGAAGGCAGGCACACAGATGTGAGTTACATAACAAAGTTTCATAGTTTAAGAATGTGAAGTAAGGCTCTAAAGGAGGCACCTGGGAATCTTTTTTCATATTTCATTGTTTCCAAATTTAAGTAAGAATGTAAGTGAGTTTAATTGTTTTAAACGATCCCGCTCTTGCAACTTATGACCAATGAAGTGAGACATGATTCATTAAAATACACATGTGGAAAGCATATGGGATAAGATATGGGAACAAGGTTTTATCCTTTTTAGCCTCTACATAGAAAAGTCGATAGATGGAAATATTTTTTTAAGTTGAACTGTGACAAAGACAATGGTCATTGACCTGAGCGACACTAGTGACATAGAGGCAGACTACAGCAGGTTTTTAGACAAAAACAATTAATAAGAAGAGAACATCATTTAAACAATACATATCGTGTCTCAAGGGCTCTGTAATGGGATGTCATCTCTTTTTCTTGTTAATGATTTTAGAAAAATGTAGATATATTAAGGGCAAACCCAGTGATTCATATTCAGCCAAGGTATTTTAGTTGCTTTTATGCCTTGTCTCTATTTGCCACAGAGGCTGAGAGGTAAAAATTAATAAACTTTTAAATTTTTTAATGTTTTTCAGAAAACCCTCTGGTTTTGGGAGGTTGTTTTCAGACAGTATTTAGGTTTAAGAGGGTGCAACTTAGATCTAAAGGAAAAGCACTGACCTCTGACTTTTTAAAAAAGGAGAGCAAATTTTGAAACAGCAAAAAGTGCAGTTCCTTATGTTTCCACTAGGGCTGGGCAACTAATTGAAATTTCGATTTAATCGCGGTATGGCCTGCTGCAATTTTCAAATTTCAGAAGATGTAATATTTCTTTAATCTGACATGTGTGTAAAAAAAGAGTTTAAAACGTTTTTTTTTTTTTTGCAACAAAGATCAGTAATTACTCTACAATGCACTATTCATACCAAAATTTCATTGAGTCAAAATAAAAACAATTCGATATTTTTTCATAATTGTTCAGCCCTAGCTTAATCTAACAAATGTGAAAGAAAACTTTTGCATTGTGGGAATGTTAGATCAAAAGAAGTAATGAGAAAATGAAAAAACATTGTCATCGATATTGTTTACAGCCCCGATTTTTACAATCAGTGCATCTTTAAACTATTTTAGGGACACACAGTATTGGATTTTTATTGATATTTGATAGGCTGATATTTTAAAATGCATTTTAGCTGAGACCAATACTGATATCTTGACACCATTTTTTTAATATTGTTGAAAAATACTGAGGATGAGGATATATTTTGATATTTTGAACCAAATGGTTCAGCCCTAGTTTCCACTTCAGATTGGATTCTGTCAGAGTTCTTATTGATATGTCTCTTCTGACAACATAATTTAGAAAAAGGCCCACCACAGCTCAACATCTACCTCTAGTGGAGGCTAGTTGAAGACAGCATCTCCAGTATAGCGATGACCATTGTTAGGCCTCCAAACACATCTTCAGAAACAGATGATTGATGCCACTTTTACTGCATTCATGTAATATGCCTATGATGAAAATGCAAGGGCATGAAAATTCTCTTGTTGTACCAGTAATGTCAAGAAAAAACCCTTCAGATGTTTATATTTTTGGGGCACAGATGGCCTAGTGGTTAAGGCATGCCTCATGAATGTGGGTGACCTAAATAAAAGGCAAAAAATGCCCAAAAAAGTATATCTATCTCAAAAAGTATATACATTTTTTAGAAGCCAAAATACAGGAAAACTTTTTCTGGAGCTTTAGCTTACAAAGCCTGGTTTAATTTTTCATTTAATAATTACCAAATTTGTTCCTAATATTAGTTGTTTTTATTATGAAAAGATTTACGTTTATTATATGCTTCACAGAAGTGCACATATAAAAGGACAGATTTTGTGACCTTTTGGATGGGCCCTGACTTCTAGGTAGGGAACAGGCTAATTTATATCTGTCAGGATAGTCAATTTACAACCAAAGGGCTACCACTGGTTTTTTAAAGAGTAGACTATGCAAACGTGCAAGAAAACTGCAGTTTGTTGACTGTCCATTTAGGGGAAATTTCACTGACCTTGAACTGTTAGCTTTGTTTGCAATCTTTTCATTGTTTGGAATATGCTAGCTAGATGACAAGGTAAAGATAATATAAAGATAAAACCCCTTAAAAAATAAAGACAACATCCATCTTTTTATAGTCTATGATCTGAACAAGCTCTTCAATTTGAGTTGCTGCACTAAAATGCTCCTTAATAATAGTATTGACATAATAAAGTCACATTGTATCAGTCAAAGCAGTGATTTTTCTTTCAAAATTGTACATGCATTTTGTAAATTATATTTTTCTGAAAGTATCTGGACTGCTCTGAGTACTTTTTCCTTATTGAGTTATTTATTTGTTATTTATTGTCATTAGGTGCAGGAGAGCAGTGACAGCTGTGACAGTGAGACCACAGTGACATCACACCCCTCACAAGATGTGGCCACGCCCCTTGCACTTGACCACCCCATCTTCATTCTGCCAGATGGGAAAGAGGAAGAGGCTGGTGGTGCAGCTGAGACTGATGGGAAGAGTAGTTCCAGGGAAGAAGATGAGCATAATGGGAGTTTAGAACAAATTCCCCAGTACTCGGCTCATCAGCTCCCCAGGAGGAGTCTATCAGCAGCACCGCAGGAAGAGAGCCATGAGGAGGAGCAAGTCCAGGATGGAAACCAGGCTGATTCGGAATCTGGACTAGAACCGGAAAGGGTGCCTACTGCAGAACAAGATCCACAACCAGAAGTAGAACATGGCCAGAGTCAGCCTGCCCCAGAGCCAGAACACAGTCCAAACCAGACAGGAACAACCACAGATACAGGACAACCCACAGAGGAAGCAGGCAGTGAGTCCCAAGAAGAGCAGGTTTTCTTGGAGGATTCTGATTTCGTGTTCCCTCCTCCTCCACCCTCTCCAGTTCTCAGTGCCCTAAACCGAGCCAAACAGCATCGATTTAGCCAGACAGGGCAGGGTGCAAACCCCAACCCCAGTGATTCAGCTGAATCTTCTGGAAGAGGACGAGGGCGAGGGCGGGGAAGAGGCTTCCCTCTTCAGAGGTCCTCCTCCCTGCCCTCTTCACTCCTCTCACCCTCCAGAATAGTGTCTTCGATCAGGATTCAGTTCGGTCGAGGCCAGGCGTCCTGCACCCAACCAAGGTACTCCTTCAAATACACCCAAGAGGACAGAGACGACAAGGAAGATGAGGTGGGAGAAGAAGTAGAAAAAGGACAATCAAACTGTTTGTCTACTCTGATTATAAACCCTTCCTCATCGTCTGACTCTAAAAAACAACAAACAAGACTTCACCCAGAAACTCCCATCCCACCCAAACCCATCCCACGCTACTTGATGAGGTCGTCCTTCTCCCTACAGAGCTCCAGCCCTCCCCCTGATTGGTCACCAGGTAGACACAACCAATCCTGGAGCACCCAAAGCAATCCTGATCTCTCCTCCAGCCAGCAGCAGCCCAGCCAATTCCAGCAAAATTTGAGCTCCCATCAAAACCAGCAAAGTTGGACGCCAGGGCAGATGGTGTACCCTAATCCTAATCCCAGTCCACCTGCACAGTACTTAAACCCAAGCCCGAACCCTAGTCCCAGCCTTAACCCTAACCCATATCCCTTCACTCTTAACCCTCCTCCACTGCACCCCACACATCTACATCCATATGGCAGCCTTCCTAATCTCCTTCCCCAGCCCAACCCGTCTATGCTCCATCATTCCAGCCTTACCAGCCTCCATCATCCTTCAACACCATCATTCCCCCAGCATGCCAGCCTTTCCAATTTACATCATCCGGCAACTTCCACAACTCCGCATCCTGCGAGCATGGGCAACCTGCATCCAACAGTAATGCCCCACCAGGTCTACAATCATCCCTACTCTCATCTCTCACCATACCATTCAACACATGGCTCACCTTATGCCTCAACCTACCTCGGTTACCATGGGTACAACATGACCCCACACCTGGGATTCCCTCATCCCATGCCCCCTTGTCCACCATTAGGTCCAGAACACAGCTTCCACCAAGGGTTAGCTCCTCCACCTCCAGGCCTCTTTCCGAGCCTTGGTTCAAACCTTGGCTCAGGTCATAGCCTCTACCCTGGGCTCACTCCTCCTGCTCCGTCCAGCACTGAGGTGCAGCTGAGGAGAGTTCTTCACGATATCAGAGGAACAGTCCAGAGTCTGGGCCAGGTTAGTCCTTTACATTCCAAGTCTCTTTAACTTAAGTAACTTCAGCTACATCTCATTTTTGTCATCCAAATGTATTTTTATTCCAACTTTGGTTTTTATGGTTTGTCCTGCTGGCTTAAAGTTGGTCCATTTGGCAGAAAATTATGAGATGTTTTCATCAAACAAGGCAACAAGAAGTTCAAATCAGTCACTGAAGTCAATTGTTAGATGTGTAGCAGAGCAGTTCCTAGAATTTCCACTTTAGGATTGCTCCAAAAGTAAAGGAATCTCCTGTAGATCCCATTATACAATACCCTAGTGCCTGCCTTAACTCTAACTTTAGCTAAGATAATGAGAGGAGTTTTAGGAAAAATCTGCCTGGATCGCCCATCTTTGTATGGTGTCCAATTTTTTACTGTTTGGCTTTTCTCTGCTTCTTCTTCAGTTTGGATTAACTATGAGTTGATAACTGATGGGTAGCAGATGTTTGGTGAACACCTTTTTTAGCCAGGCCAGCTGCTCCTCTTATTCTACTGCCCTTTTAACATGACAATTTTCTGCTTTTTTCTCCATCTTTGTTTTCA
Source organism: Cheilinus undulatus (assembly GCF_018320785.1). Classification (NCBI taxonomy): domain Eukaryota; kingdom Metazoa; phylum Chordata; class Actinopteri; order Labriformes; family Labridae; genus Cheilinus; species Cheilinus undulatus. Next base: position 31,504,464 of record NC_054879.1, on the reverse strand, counting down.
AATAGTTCCCTGTGTAGACGGCCATGTTTTAAAATCAATCTCTGTGCACATGGTAATTGATTGCAACCATAGTGCATATGTGCATTTTCAGAAAGTTGCATTTTGCATGTCCACATGGAGAAGGGGGTGTTTTGAAAACTTTTCACTCTAGAGCTTGTTTCCAAATTGTTCTGTTTTAAGGCATTCAAAACGCTGTTCTAGTGTAGACACTGGACAGCCAATACACAAAAGTTTTGCGTTCTCACCTGAAAACATCATATAAACAGTTAAGTTAGCTAAGTTAGCTGGCTTTAGGCAGTCTCAACATATCTGATATAGTGGCTTTAGAGTGGTAGTAATCTTTTCATCTAACATGTGTTTCTTCCATTTCTAACCTTTTCCAGCTGTCAGTTTGGACTGTGATTGTGCTGAATTCAATTTTGTCCCTTCTAAATAGATATCAAAAATCTGGGGGGTTTGTTTACTATCTGTTTTGTTGCCTCAAGGCTTTATCTTGTTGCACTATTACAACACATTTTAGACTTTATGTAGCAGCTGAAATTAGATGTAAAGGTGGCAAAAATATATAAAACTATTTCAGATGCTTTTCTGAAAGTTCAGTTCCCCAGAATCACAACAGACTTGTGCACTTTATTCCTTTTTCTTGATTTCAAATCTCTGAACTTGACATGGGCCTCCAGTTTAAAAGTGAAAAACATTTACTATCAGTGTCCTATGATCAGTAGCTGAATCCTTTCACTTTTTAGCCTTGAAGCCTTTTTTCTACACCTGAGGTCGTTACATAACTCCCTGTTAGGGCTTTAACTCATATCTATTTATTAACCTGATTGTGTCTCAGTTGGATTACTGGTTGTTTTGTATTTTTTCAAACCCACAGACGTTTACTTGTCATAGAGAAGTATGATATTGTAAAATACTTCTACTTAAGAAGCTTTACATAAATAATTCTGACTTATTTTCTCAGAATAAAAAATACTCAAACTGATTCTTTGGTTGTCTGTTTGCTTTATAGTTAGCCTATGATGTGTTATTATTTACTCCAGCTGCTCTTTTTGTAGTTCATAATTCTGACACGGTTACCTAAAAAGCATCTTCTTGCCACCCTGTTTTGTGCTGCTTCTCTTCTGACACTGCTGTCTTCTCTATCCAGAACCGAGCCGACACTCCAGATGCGTTTATTGTACACAGAGCAGCTCCATCAAACAACCAGGTACTATGAGCCCTTCACTAATCCTTTATTATCTACCTTATGCCTATCTTCTTTATGAGTAATACTCTCTGCTGAGACTCTGCATGAAATTTGAGGTTTACTTCCAGTTCAATAACTTTCTAAAGTCATCCCAAGATCAGCTTTTACAAAACCAAGTGATCCCTCCAGCTGAACAGTGCATAATATTTGCAAATTTCCCACCTATGTGCACACAGTCGTAAACAAGTTTACATACTAGCTTTGCATAACCTTATTTACATCCCTTAAGTTTACAGTATGACGTGCATGTTCCCAGTAAGCAACAGAAATAATATTAATGTCATCATCAATCAAGTCAAAGGTGTGTTTCACGTGTCTCTGTCCATCCTCAGTCTTTGGCCGAGTTGCAGCAGAAGAGGCGAAGTCTTAACTTGTTCCGCAGTCAGATGATGGACTTGGAGCTGTCAATCATACGACAGCAGGCTCTGGTGTACAATCACCTGAGCCCTGCTGATAGGTGAGTCATAATGGTAAACATATAAATTACATAATGACATGGTCTACTCTGCATTGTGATACGGTGATATAAAACAAACCTGGTGTTTGTGTTTGTATGTGCAGGCTAGAGTTGGAGCAGCTTCAATCACTGAGGTCAGCTGTCAGAGAGGAGCTACAGGAGCTGGAGCAACAGCTGGAAGACAGACTGCTTGAGTTGACACAACATGGGGTATTTACATGCAAAATATATATATTGAAAGTAGGGTAGAACAAGCAAACTATGTATTAAAAATGTTTATGTGAGAAAAGTATACATATTAAACATAGGGCCTACATATACACAAAACACACAAATGTTACCAACTTGTTGTTTTTTATGGTTTTGCTTTTTTGGTGAATGTAGAACTGTGATTGTACCAGGTAAAACCTGTCACCATAATCATTTATATTGTTCACAATGAGTCATTTGTAGCTACAAGACAGGCATGAAAAGGAAAAGTAAAAAAATGAAGCACTACTCTACTATGGAAACAATACGTCTTCTCCTTCAGTTGCAGTGGTGTACACTGACACGCTTTTAGAACATTGTAGAGTAGAATATTTATGTTAGAATTTTGCTTGCTGTGTTTGTTTCACCTCTTTAAAACTTTTTTTTTTTTTTTTTTACAAGTTGATCTAATGAGATTTTTTTGCACCACTCTAAGTCCTGCTTTTCTTCTTAGGGTCTCCGTAGAGACACCAGTGTGGACAGTCTGTCCACGGCTTCTGCACTGAGAGCAATGGAGCCGGTAAACAGAGTCACAGAAACACATACTAAGGTTACTTTGTCACAAATGCTAAAGATGAAAGAAACAACATTTTTTCTGTGTTTTGTGTGTCCAGGTGTCAGACCTCCTCAGAGAGCAGCTCTACCTCCGATCAGAGCTCAGCTATGACGGCCACACCCCCTCCACACATCCCTCCTCCAGATCATCCAGTCCTGTACAAGGAGGTGGAGGAGATCAGGAGCAGTCCCAAGGCGTGTACAAAGCATCAATTAACATAACCCCAGCCCCCCCTCCCCGACCAAACACACTCACTGAGGAAGAAGAGGATGAGGAGCAAGAGGGAAATGGGAGGGGAGGAGGAGGGGGAGAGGCTCCAGAGGAGGAGGGAGCTGTGGGAGGACTCAGAGTGGAGAATCTGGAGCAGCTCATCAAAGAGGTAACACCCAGCATTTTAACATTATAGGGAATGTAATTGATAAGTGGTGCTTTAAACCTGCATTCTCAGTGGTGACCAACAGGGGGAGACCTAATTGTTTGAAAACAAGGTCTACAAGAAAATGGCTACACTTTTCACATAGTGTACATCTTAAATTTATTCTAAAGATTTTAATGTCTCAATCACAAGTTTCAAGTCTCACTACACCTTAATACTGATTTTGTTAAAATAGTAAAATTACAGAAAATACAGTAGTTTTTTAATGGACAATATTATTGTCACATCTGCTCAAAGTAAAAAATATGGGATTATAAAAAGAGTGTTTTTAATGGGTGATGTCAAGGTTGCTTTGCCCATTTCTATGATTTTTTTATATACAATCTGTGTTAGGAGCAGGGCAAATAGAATAATTTTATCAGTTTTCTTCAATCTTTAAAGATATACTATGTATAATTTCTGCACTGATATATTTATATATTAACTCTAAAAAGTAACCATTCCTATGTTATTTGATTGTTTTGAATTGAGGTCTTACTGTATCTCAGATAATTACAAAAATTTTCAATGATAAAGAAATTCTTAATTTTCACAGTTGTAGTGGGACATGTCTTTTTATGCCATGGTTTGCACATCCAATTGCCCAAACTCACTTCTGTTTCATGGACCCCCCCACACTTGGCATTTCCAGCAAGTTAAGATCGGTGCCCACATCTATAGTGTCCTTCTCAATACAACCTCTAGTTTTGAATTGAGGGCTCTGATAAATAAAAGGGTACCTTAAAAGGTGTAGTATGTACTTAGCAGTAAACCAGCTTTCTGTTTTCATTCATAAATTTTTCATAATGACAGAGAAATGTGCTGAAAAAGCACCTCCTGGTTGAAAGCGACGCTATAGTATATGCCAGAGTTTCCACTGGACTTGGCTGGCAGTCCTCAATGTTTCCAGCCATTTAAAACAACTACAAGACATTTGCTTTATATAGCCGTAAATGACCAATCACCTACATTTAACTGCAATCAAATACATAAAAACAGAAATTCTGTGTTACAGCTTCATGTCTGCACTACAGACTGGAGACACATTTTTATTTCTGAGCCTGACCCTAGACTGAGAGAGTAGAAATCCAGCCGATGGTAAACCAGCAAGTTGTTTAAACAATAAAAATTGTGAGCTGTTCCTTACACACATGCTCTTTATATGCCTATGAAACTCATAAACAACAACAGTGACCTTAAAAATCCTTAAAACTAAACTTAAGTCTTACCGTCAATTGCACCATATTAGTTGTCATGAACTGATGATCTCAACTGTAACCTCCACTGAAACAGTAAAATCCAACCATGGTGTTTTTTTTTTTTTCTTTTTTTTTTTTGAAGTCCTTTTCGAAGTCCTAAAAAATACCAAAAGCATCTGCTGTGGATAGTCCAGTTCAGTCCTCTTCTCATCAATAGCTCTTTATGCCTCATGAGGTGTTGTTTATATTGAACAGACACCTCAAAACACAAAACAAACAGCAGAGATGGGCAGTGCCTGTCAGTTCTTGCCATATTGTGTTATTGTTTGGGTTGAGAGCCCCCTGTTGGTGAAATTTTACATACTGTGCGTTTAGTGTAATTGTTTATTTTAGGTCACGATAAATTTTGAAATAAATAATTATTAATGTTTAGTTTTTAAAGGTTTCTTTTCATTAAAGCCTTTGACTGTAGGGAAGCAGTGGTTTTAAAGAACGTTTATCAGACACTGTTTTACCTTTTTCTTCAATGTTTTTTCTCAGATCCGGGAGAGCGTGGCAAAGGAGGTCAGACGGGAGATATACAGTGAGCTGCTGGCCACTGTGGCGCCACAGAGATCGCCTCTGCCTGCCAAGCAACAACAATCATAGTCATGGCGACATCTAAGCACCGCCCCTTTCACCTTCAGCCTTAGTAACCACAGCCTGAGCAGCAACACTGTCTGTGTGCAACACTGTATAGCAGAGCAACACTGTCTGTGTGGAACACTATGTGTCTGTAACACTGTATGTCTGTAACACTGATGATGGAACGAACACGCCACCTACTAAACCCCGCCCACCACACCTGCTGCAGATGTGACGCAGACAGGGATGAGGACTGGACTTTGTCACAGCACGGTGGTGTGATGCATGCTGGGAAGGTTGTCAAAGCAGAACCACTAGCAATGATGTGTTTTCTTTTTCTTATGTTTTGTTTCTGTTTTTTTTTTTTTTCAAACTGTTGATCAAAGCAAAGCCTTAAACAACAACCACTTCTGCTAATACTTCCAGTACTTTATCTAGTGCTGCTAACAGCACTCTGTTAGGATCACCACTACTAGCTCATGTCCTGTGGATGTCTTCTTTAACCATTTCTTTACATCTGATCCCTATCTGAGATCACATCAGCATATTGGATAAAGTCATTATGATAATAATAATAATATTAATAATAATATATTATCAGCAGTTTGTAAATATCAAAATCTCTGTCTGTGAGGATTCTGGCTTCACATCAATACAAAGAGTAAGGTTATTCTACATTCAAAAACTAAATATGAAACCTAGATGGTATTTCTTCTAAACACAGAACTTTGACAGTTTTTAGCTTCTTTTGAAATCTATAGCAGTAATAATTTCAACCAAATTGCTCAAATTGTTGCAAGAATGGAACAGAAAACAAAGAATTACAGTTGCAAAAGGTAAAAATAGATTTTTAGGGCTATTATTTAACAAATGAAGATAATTAATAATGACAAAATAGGATTTAATGTCATGAAAACAAATTTTCTTTTCTCTTTGTTTTCTTTTATTCATTTAAGGACAGAAATCTCACAGACAGATTTTCAAAACTGTTTGTATAAAGATATACCACTAGGGGAAAGTGTCATATTGCTGCAGGGAGAATTGAACATATTATCAAAGCAGCACAAATGGGATGAATAGCATAATGTAAATGCCTAAAATGTCTTTGAATCTGTGCTCTAATGCCTTTTATTAAGATGTTACAGTCTTTATTCTGCAATAAGAGTTTACTGAGGAGCCAAATGAGCCTTCACCTCTTAGGCCCTGTTTATACCCTGCATTAACACAACTCAATATTACAACAGATATTAAAGTGGTAATACCTAATGCTAGGTGTGAACGCTACTTGATGCACACTGAAGACAAACTGATATCTGATAGCTCAGACTACATGTCGAGGTTGTCTGGGATGCCTTAATCCAGATTGATGTAGTAGTGTAGACTGTGTGTACTGCCCTAATAACTGACATTATCTGTAGTTGTCTGCCATAGTTTCTTTGCAGGTGACATCAAGCAGCAGCTGAGAATTCCCAATGGCTGGCAAGTTTGAGATGTGATTTCTGCATACAGAAAAGCTACCAAAAAGGCAATGTCTGAACTGTTTACAAATTCTAAGCATTCAAAGTGCCAAAAAAACAGTCTTAAGTCTTAAGCTACTTTTGTGTCCTGGAAGTAATGAGATATTCATGCCCATAGTTACTCAGCTAATGTCCATCTCACTAACGTCCGGCCTCGCTCGTTGTGACGGGAATTGCATCTCTTTTGAGAGATCTGGATCATTAGGCTCATCTCAGAAGAGCAAGATGTTTGGCTACCAACGGCTTCACATTTAGTAACAGTTTCGTTTTTTAAGTGTAGATTAAATAACAACAGAGGATGGAGGAAAGGAAACTGGCACTCAAACTGGAGCTAGCTACCATGGCTCATGTAAAAGATTTGTTTTGTTAAAGAGGCTCGTACGCAAATGGCCCATAATTACTTGGTCACTTATCTCAAAAAAGGTTTATTTGGTTGATAGTGTGTCACTGTTTCACTTAAGAGCATGTTTTGTGACAAAGTTAGAAATAATTTATGTGTTAAAGTAGCTCAGCCAGCCTCTTAGCTCAGTACAAGACTCCTCTAGACACGTCTCCCTTCATCTGGCTAGATGATCCTAGATGCTAGAAGGTATTTGCAAAATTGTTCGCCAGGTAAATCGGTTAAGCTGTTTGTAAAGTGTAGGGATCGTCCTCAATGTATTTAGAGGTCTGTTTAGAACTGTCAAGTACTAAATTCCCTGCATTCCCTTTTAGTCCTACACCTGGTTCCCACTTCCTGCCCTCATCAGGCATTGAGGATCACATGATTTATTCACTGAAGTATTGTTAATGTAGGGAATGGCTACACATACTGAATGCAGTCAGCTTGGTATCTGAATGCCCAAAACAGGTGTTAATGCAAGGTATAAATGACACCATAAAATTGTCCATTCCATGCACATTTCACCTTATTGTAAAACTTTAAACATGCTTTTAGGTGTGGTAAAAAGGGAATCTTATACTCGAGCTGTCAACATTCATTCGTTGTCATTGACATCATCATCATTGTCATTGTGTTTCTGTTGCTCTCATTTCATTTAGATTTGAGTCCCTCCCTCTCTTGAGGAAAATTTTAGTATCTGTGAAGTTGCTTTGTGAGCTTAGCTTTAGCTATGTTTGCTACATACCTTGGTTAACTACATAAATAACATAGAAATAGCTTACGTAGCTGCTTTGTGAGCTTACCTTAAGCTATGTCAGCTACATAGTTCCATTATCTATGACTAAGTTAGCTGTAGCAACATAAGCTATAGCAAATGTAGCTGAAGCCTACTTAGCTATATGGATATACAAAAATCTTAAATTGCTGCTTTGTGAGATAAGCTTTTGCTACGTTAGCTACATAGTTCCATTATCTATAGCTAAGTTAGCTTTAACAACATGAGCTTTAGCAATCATTGCTAAAGCTGATGTAGCTATGTAGCTGACATTGCTGCTTCTTTAGCTTAGCTTTAGCAACAATGGTTACGTAGCACCATTATCAACACCTAAGTTAGCCTAGCAACCCAAGCTTTAGCAGATGTAGCTAAAGCTTACTGACCCAAGTAGATATCATAGATATGTAGCTTACATAGTTGCGCTGTGAGCTTAGCATTAGCTACATAAACTACATAGCTCTGTAATCTACAGCTAAGTTAGCTTTAGCAACATGAGTGTAAGCAAACGTAGTTAAAGGCTACTTAGACATGTTGAAAGTGGCTTATATAGCAGCTTTCTGTGCTTAGCTTAGTTTTTTCTACGTAAGCTACATGGCTCCATTTTCTACAGCTAAGTTAGCTTTAGCAGTAAATATTCAAGCAAAAATAGTTAAAGCTAACTTAGACACATAGATACGTGGATTATATAGGAGCTTTGTGAGCTTAGCTCTAGCTACGTTAGCGACATAGCTCTGTTAGCAGGTCAAGTTTTATGACTTTTGGTATCTTTAGATTTTGAAACTTTTAGTGCGTATTTCCCTTCTGAGATGTATCCCATCTCAGATGAATGGTCTGTAAAAGTGGCAGTCAGAGATGAGCCGTCTGCAGCCGGACTGTTCTGTCCGCATCCAGTCTTTGTGCTACGATAAGCTAAATGCATCCTGAATTTAAATGATTTTACAAAATGTTCCTTTAACACTCTTAGTGTTTGTCCTGGTTGTCACTGAGCATGTAGAGGTTAAGGTGTGATATTATGAGGTACTGCGGATGTCAGATTTAGAAACCAATGGTTAAACAGTAAGTTGTAATGACGACGGTGATGATAATGTTGATGATGATGTTGTGAATGGTTGAACGAAGAAGCTTAGGTATTGTAAGGGTTAGCAGGCAGTGAGGCTAAAATGTTAGCTTACACTGTCTGTGTGCAATAATTTGAGAGTTTATGCTGATTACTGGGACTATTAACAAATTAACCACTTCTTACATTTCACAAACATCTTCCTGTTTATCTGGTAGATATTACATTCAAGCTTGCATGTTTTAATGGGAGGAATACACATAGACACAAAATCAGCAAAATCAATAACTGATCTGTAGATTGGAATTTACAAATTCTTGCTCATCTCTTTTTGGGGGAGGGGAGATTAAGTGTTAAGATGTCTGTCTTGTCCCTTTTAAGTTTCCAAGCATACGCTTAATTAAAAACAACGACCAAAAAAAGGAAAAAAAAAAAACGTTCAATTAGGAAGAGGCTGAGATGAAACAAGCACCCATCTTAACTGAATATGATTGGCTGGAACACCTGTCAATCAAGACCAACATATTCCAAACTTAATACCTCTTTTTTATTTGTATGTGTTCTGTAAATTTCCACACAGACTTAGAATTGAAAATGATTTTTGCTGCTCAAGACAATAACTTTAGGATAATATATGGATTCCATGTTGAAGTTAAGTTTGTTCATTGTGCTTCTTTGGGAACAATTCACAGAATGTAAGCTCGAAGGACCAGTTACTAATAATTTTGAGTTATCATTCATATCTCAGATGTTTTGAAAGTTTTGGAAACTGTAAAAATTTTGAGCTCTCATTTTTTTGTAATATGTGCCTTTAAGCTTTGATTCTCTCCACTGGCTTTTTTGTAAAAACTTTATGTTCTTATATCGAACACAAACTCTGCTCTGCTGGACCAACACTCACTGTGAGGCTGTATCGTCTTAATAGAACCTTTTTAACAGATCCAGAATCCCTGACAAACTTCTAGTTTCACTTCACTGCCTGTCTGCTGGTGTCTATTAATTTCTATTCATGTGTCTCTTAATAATGATGTGTATTTTGTATTGATGCGTGTCAGTGGGATGAAGGGGAGGGATCACTCTGTGAGATGACAGTAATAAAGATGTATTTATTTTCAGTACAAAGAAGTGCTTCCTTGTAATACAATCTTAGTGTCTGAACTGAAGGTTCCCAAGAGCACAGTGGCCTCCATGGTTCTCAAATGGAAGAAGTTTGACACAAGCCATTAGCTTATGCTACATTTGCTTAAAGCTAGACCCGTTTTAGAAGTAGCTATGTACAATTGACTCTCCATAGACCAATGTCGATGTGCTTTACACCACTCCATCTGACGCTTTGCAATGGACTTGTTGATGTGAGGCTTGCATAAAGCTGCTCAACCATGGCAACACATTCCATGACAGTTTGTGTGCTCATATTAATGCCAGTGGTTGCTCAGAAATCATCAGCTATGGAATCAGCAGAGCATTGGGGACTTTTATGCAACATCCACCTTGGCAGTCGCTGACCCACTCTGTGATTCCATGTTGTCTTCAGCTTCATGGCTGAGTTGCTGTTGTTCCTAAACGCTTCCATTGTCTGATAATATCACTTACAGTTGACTGTGGAATATCCAGCAAGGATGAAATTTCACAAAGCATCATATTTCAAAGGTGGCATCCATCACAGCAACATGCTTGAAATCACTGAGCTCTTCAGAACGACCCATTTTCTGTCACAAATGTTTGCAAATGAAGACTGCATGGCTATTTGCTTGATTGGCAACGGGTCTGATTGAAACACCTGAATTAAATTCTTAATAAACACAAGATACTTGTGTCCTACAAAAAAAGAAGTGCTCAGTGAAGAAATCCCTAACCCATTACCCAAGTAGTCACAGGTGTGGCCAAATACCTTTGTCCATATAGTGCATGTTGGTATTTTTAAAATTTTATTTCAAAGTAATTAAATCATCATAAAATTTGTTTTGACTAGACGTAAGGGAAAATTTTAGGACTCTTTATTGACAAAAACTGGAATAAAACATTCTTGAGTTTTCATTAAAGACTAAATTTAAAATAGCAGCAAACGTTAACCGCTCCCTACCCACTCTACCAGTGTTGTGTTATAGTCCTTTTTCTTCTCATCTTAACCTCCTTCTCTCCTTCTTTTCTTCATATTTATTCAATATTTTGATTTTCATTAAAATATAATGTAGCTTTCCTGCAAATACATTAACTGTAGCCTCGAGCCTGCTTTATCTGCTCTGTAAACGTGACATCTTTGGACGAACCACACGAGGTCGACACTAAAACTGCCGTTGGGTTGCACAATGAGGTCTTCTGTCTTGACCCGGAAGTACTCTTTGTTTTATTGTAGGAAGTTTTCCGATAGAAGAACGACACTGATTTAACCGAAGGTGCTGAGAAGTCGGAGAACAGATCGGTAAGAGAACATTAAAACAACAACCAAGTAAAGCAACAAGGCAGCGTTACTCGTTTAAAATGAGATATAGAAATCTTAAGCGTATAATCCGGCGGTTAGCTGACTAGCTGTGGCTACATCGGGATAAGCCGACTAGCTAACTTTAGCTCATCCAAACACACATGGCGATAAAAACGAGATACTTGACAACAGCTAAATCTTTGAAGGCGTCCAGTTTCAAACTCTGTAACTATCTCTAACACACCCTTAAATAAACCCTTTATAATATTTGTAGGTACACAGATATAGTCAGTAATTCGACTTTTATTATATCCGTGGTTCGGTTGTGGTCAGTAACAGTGTTAGCTCAGAGTAACGCTATACTGCTCAACTCTCCTGGATTAATATTTTTTACTGACCCGACATTTTACATCGTATACGAAGAGCTATTCATTTAACTCGAATAAGAAACAATCACTGGCGTCGCTAGTTTTGTGTCTCACTATTTTGTTTCGAGAATAATTCATTGACACAACACGGATTTTATCAGTAGTCAAACAGCGATAACATCTTATCCTACTGGTGTGGTGTTTAAAATTGTGACCATGTTAACTGGCGCACGCTTGTGGTTATCGTGTTATGCCAGATATCGAAGGCTGACAATATAAAAACAAACACGTCATTTTTAAAAATGATATCAAGAGTACTCATGGGAATGTATTCGGTTAATTTAGATACTCTAGACATCCAGTTGGACGCTTCTGCCTTTAATATGTGTTGTAATTACAACAACCACAGACGCATGTAGCTGTTGGTCACCAATTAACTCGGTCACTATATAAACTGTAACTCTGGGTAAACAATAAGGTGGCTGAGGTGCTCATTAGAGCCCCCTTCTTTGTTAATCTCCAATTATAGACCAAGATTGTATAATCAAACAATATGGCATTGACCTCTATACAAAGATTCAGGTACATATCCAAAACAGTAAGAGAAAAATGAAAAGACAGACAATAGAAATACCATCAATAGAGTAAAATAAATACTTCTAAAGCTATGGATTTTTATGTTTTTGAATTCTTCTGCATTAAGTGGTTTCTTTGCATTTTGATTTACCATAATGTATATGCAATGAAAACGTACTTAAAATACATAGTATATGGGGGTTCTTATTATATAATAGATATGTGCTTAAAATGATCAAAGACCAAGGAAAATATTCCCCTGAAGCTTTTTTCTTATCCATAGAAGATGTCTTTTAGAGATTTTTTTTCTCTCTTATTAGACATCTAGACATTTACATTAATGATCTCAACATTATATCTTTTTATAAATAGTAGTTTATACCCTTCTTAATTTGTTTTGTTACTCATAGAACTAGTAAATTACCAAACTGTAAGAGAATCTTCCTGCCTTTATTCACATTTATTGATATTATGTTTTTTTGTTTGTTTGGTTTTTCAGAGATGAACTCTCCAGACAAAAGTCGAAGCCCCAGTCCTGCACAGAAAGACCACAGTGGTGAGGAAAACTGTCTCATACTGTTGTTGTAGTTGTACTTTAATAAGCCACATTTTTTGATTACCCTTGTTTTCTCACTCTCTGTCTCCAGGACCCTCAGAGGAAGAATCCAGTCCAGTGGCAGAGAGGCCCCAAGAGATTGACAAGGTTGCACAAAGCCCCAAAGAGAGGACATCTCCACCGTCCAGTCCAGCAGACCGGCCCTCCTCCAGGAGCCCTGCTTCAGGGAGCCCCGCCTCCAGCAGTTCAGACGACAGCAGCAGCAGTGATGATGAAGATAGTGGGGCTATGAGGAAAATTAGGAGCAGTGTGGCTCAAATCAAAGTAAGTAACAGTTTAGGTCCTGATTGTTTTGCATTAGTGATGCTGTCTGGGCATTCACATCCCAAGTAACTGCACTGTGGTATGTATGGTCATGTGCAGAAGTTTTAGGCAAGTAGGGTGCTAAGGATTCATCATGGGCCCGATATGCCACAACATCGAAGGTCATGCCTGATCACATTTCCCTTGTCCGGGTTTTTTCACACCTGCTAATATGCCAAGAGACCGCCAATGGTTTCAGAGTCCTTGGGAAATTCACAGCATGACTCAGGACTCATGCCAACCCTCACTACCCACTCGGATGGTTCCCTCGGTTGTGCTTACTCGTCACATCCACCCCTTACATTTGGGCAAAATAGTCTTCAGCTAAGAGGCAGCTGGCACATATTTGGCAGCTTTTCTCACTCATGTTGTCATACAAGCAACTGTTTAGCAAATTCATCTTTTAGGTACTAGTTAAATTGATTGGCATCTCGATTAAAGACAATAAAATACATTGGTGTTGTGCTGTGATGTGCTTGCAACTGAGCTAGGGCTCATGCTTTTTGAGTAATGGGAGTCACCTCCCATTTGGAAGACCGTTTCCTTTTTCATTTTGTTTTTTTTTTTAAGATATAGAAACGGTTCAACGATACTGAATGAAGAACTGTTTGGACATCACAAAACTGGCCCTTCCTGGTGAGCTGAACCAAATAACACATCTGTAAAAAGAGCCCAAATTCCCCTCACTTCAAGTGAGCCTGGACAGAGGCCATTCTTTTTGTTTACTGGTTGAATACAGCAGATCATATCAGTTGATGGAGTGTGCCAGTACCTGTATCAACACAAGCATTCCAGTCAGGATGAAAGCATTCCAGGTCCCCTCTGTATGCAGTCTGAACTCTTGATATCAAAAAGGGTTTAGTAGGCATTCCCACACAAATCATTAAACGGGGTGTTAGTGAATGATGACTGGTGTTGATATGTACATGCAAAGCTTACTTTAAATGTGCTACACTGAAGAGAGAAATCAATTTCCCATTGTCAGTTTAAGTGGTTGCAAGACATCTTGCACAATGTATCAATTTTTGTCCTTTTTTTCTACAGACTTCCACTCATGAGATCAACAGATGATCAGATATTTGAATATTTAGTTATGTTGGATAAACACCTCTGGTGTATGCAGCCCTTTTCTTATGCTTGCTTTGGTAATAAGTATGAAGGTTTAATCATAGATCTCCTCAGATATCATCCAGCTAATGAAGTCTGTGGGGGCAATGGCTGATATTCAGGGCTAACAGTAGAACCAGCTTAAAGCAATATGTCAGATTTTTGATATCCTGGCCAAGAATTATTTCTTTTCGCTCCGCTATTAGTCATTTGCAACCCTGAGAGGCAACTAGAAACAGACTGGATTGTTATTTGCATCATTATGCAGGTATCGGTTCATATATTAATGATAAGATTTAATTTGATTCTTTAAAAGCTGATAGATTATAGGGTTGCATTTCTGTTAAAGTATGCCTCTTTTGCTCTCCACACAATCATTTTATCGTGCATACAACCAGATCTTATTTCAGCATGATTTATTAATGCTCCTCTGGCTTGCAAGCAATTAGAAAGCCTCTGATACCAAACATGTCCTTTACCCTCAGATTCAGAATGTATATTTATACTTTGCAGACATAGGAGAAAATGTATATGAATTATCTATAGGTGCAGGAATCTTCGTATAGCCCTTATCACAGGCAATAAGGCAATCTAGATGCCGCCCTCTCAATCAAGCTCCTCCTTGGGGATCCCAGGGTATTCCTTAGGCAGTACAGATCAGCATTTTCCTAGCCTAACCCTGAGTCTCCTACCAATTTCATCAAAATATATCCTTGGATGTTAATTTCTTCCTCTGCTGTCAATGTAACGCTGCAGTAAAGAGTCTTATCATGCTTAGCTTGGCTTAACGACTGAATGCAGGAGGGGAAAGCAGGGCTGGCTGTCTCCATAGATAACATAATCCACTTTATAGGGCATCAGAATTCACAACTAAACACATATCTTATTTGTTTAATCCTTACAAAGGGAATCACGTGTGTTTTTCTGTTTAGGAGTGAAGTTGCCCCCCGTTCAGTCTTAGTACTATTATCAGCTAAGCTTTCCCCCAGGCTAGAACTTCATTTTTAACTCACAGTAATGTGATTGCTCTCTGCTCTCATGTGTCATCTTTCTGTGGGAGTAGAATTCCGACTATTTCTGTAAGCTTCGATCATGCTATGTTGAGTTGCTGGTCTGCGGCTCTCAGTGTTAGCTTGTATTATTCAGGTCCTCTTACAGATATCTGTCCTCATTAAACATTAATTGATTCTGCATATGTGATCTTCCATAGCTGACTTGTCAGCACTTTTAGTTTCTATAGAAACAAGAAAGTTGAGGTTAAGAAATGTTTGTGAGATGGAGTAGCAAGATTTTAAATCATTTCTAATGAACATAAAGAGTGCTGAGTGGCAGATTCACAAATGGAAGTAAAGAACCATGTCCATTACTCACATCTTTAAGTCCCCAGGTTTCAACAAGCTTTGACTTCACATAGCAATGAACTTAGACTGACTCTGACTATGTAGTTTTCCATCTTATTCAAACCTTAAAAAGGCAGGTCATTTGTGTTTTAGTCCAAAACAAGAAGGGCTTCAATTATGTTTGTAATCTAAAGCTACTGTAAGTGAAAGAAGAAGCAGCAGTGGTCTGTCCAAGTTCACAGACAGATTGCTGGAGTTTGCCTGCAATTTCAGGTACCTAGAAACAAGAAATATTCAGTATTACAGTGTCTATAAAAAGTGTTCATCCACTTGGATGTATTAAGCTTTTATTGGTTTTATAAATCAATCATGGTCATGGTTATTTAATGTCAAAGTAAAAACTGATTACCACAAACCACAGCACTGAGCCTGCATGGATAGGTCTCAATCAGGCTTGCACATCTGGACACTGCAATTTTACTTCATCCTTTCTTGCAAAACTACTCAAGCCCCGTCAAGTTGTACAGAGATCAGGTGAGAACATCCCTTTTCAGGTCCAGACACAAAGTCTCTATTGGATTGAGGTCTGGACTTTGGCTCAGCCACTCCAGAACATCCAGCTTGTTGTCTTTAAATCGTTTCTGTATAGCTTTTGCTGTATGTTTTGGCTCATTACCTCACTGGAAAATAAATCCTCTCCAAAGCTGTAGTTCTCTTGCAGACTGAATAAGATAGTCCTCTAGGGTTTTCCTATATTTTGCGACATTCATTTTACCCTCTCCCTTTACAAGCTGAGAGGCATCCCCACAGCATAATGCTGCCACCACAGTGCTTCACAGTGGGGATGGTGTGTTTTTGGTGATACCCAAACGGCGTCTTGTCTGATGGTCAAGAGCACTTTTTTGTCTCATCAGACCAATTTCTCCCACTTGACCATGGAGCCGCCCAGATGCCTTTTTGCGAACTCTAGACAAGATTTAATATGAGTCTCTCTCATAAAGCTGTGACTGGAGAAGAACCTGGGCAACAGTTGTTAAATGCAGAGTCTCTCCCATTTCAGCTGCTGAAGCTTGTAACTCCTTCAGAGTAGTCATAGGTGTCTTGGTGGCCTCTCTCTCTCTAGTCTCCTTCTTGCACAGTCACTCAGTTTGTGAAGACGTCAGATTTAGAAATGTGCCTTATTCCTCTCATTCCTTGAGCATGGTGTTAGCTGAGCTCCAGGGGATGTTCAGTGCCTTGGACTTTCTTGTACCCATCCCCTGATGTATATTTTTCAATAACCTTTTCTCTGAGTTGTTTGGAATGTTCTTTTGTCTTCATGGTGTAATGGTAGCCAGGAATACTGATTCTGAAATCTGTTTTTACTTTGATATGAAAGAGTTTCTTTGGTAAATTTTTTGTATAAAATCAATAAGAGAGTTAAACATCAAAGGGGGTAAATACTCCTTACATGTACTGTTGGTGCCTTAGACTTTTAACAGTAGCATTAGATTGTTTGCAAGTATTATATCAATGTTTGAAATTCTGGTATCCTGACAACCCTAGTCCAAAACTCATCCTTGGAGTTAAGGTCCATCTTCCCCTGGCTTTAGACCAGTCTTTAAGGCCATTTATGTATATGAGGACTGAATGAAAAAATAATGCTTTTTGTTTATTTGTTTTCCAGAGATCAAGATCAAAGTCCCCAGAGAAAGACCGATCCATGTCTAAAGAGCAAGAAAGATCCAGGTCCAGATCCAGGTCCAGACAAGGAGACAGGTCCAGGTCCAGGTCCAGACAGAGAGACAGATCTAGATCAAGGTCCAGACAGCGAGACAGATCCACATCCAGGTCCAGACAGAGAGACAGATCTAGATCCAGGGGACGAGACAGATCAGCATCAAGAGAAAGAGACAGATCCAGGTCTAGAGGACGTGACAGGTCTGGATCAAGAGGGCGGGACAGATCTCGGTCCAGGGAGAGAGACAGGGACCGCTACAACAGAGGACGTTATAACAGGTAAGAGAAGCATACTCAGGCTAAGACCCACACAACTTTAAATGACCTGTAGCAATGTTGAAAAACTGACCTGATTTGAAAAACTGAAGTGAGGTGATCGATGAGTAAATACCATTAAAAAGCTAATCAAAAAAGTTTGTACACAAGCAGTAGTTACCATAAAAAGAGGGAGAAAAAATAATGTTCACATTGTGGTCTTGCTGTTTGGGGAAATTATGATGTAAACTAAGTCTTCTGTGCCTCTGCCAAACAGGTGCTATATATACAAACCTAAAGGAAGATTTACAATATAACTGTTGAAACAAACCATGTTTTTTGTATTTGGAAACATATGACAACCCCTCAACCTGATTATTTTGATAAGACTGAGTTAAAAGTCAACAGAAACAGGCCTTAAAGGGCACCAGTTGAGCTAAGTGGTTAGAGCTGGGATCCTAATACAGAGGCTATAGTCCTCAGTGCACTGGTTGCATGATTTATTTCCAGTTTCGGCGCTGTTTGGTGCGTGTCTCCTCCCTCTCTATATTTCCTGTCTCTTTTCACCTGTCTTTTCTGAATGCATGAATGAATGAATGAGCTTTTTATGAGCTTTTATTGTCATACACAAGTACAATGAAATTCTGTGCGGCTTTCTCTTCTATCAAAAACAAAAAAGAGGTAGAAAAGAATAAATACGGTAACATTCATCAAAAACAAGAACAGTGCACAATATACATTAAAGCTAAATAGGTTAAAAAATAGCTAAAAGTAGCACCTTTTGCATGCATGTTTTAGAACAGCATTGTTCATCAATTTCCATAGCTTTCTCCTGAATGTGGAGTTGGAGATGTTCCCTGACTCGTTTCCTCCTGAAGTTGATGACCATCTCTTTTGTTTTTGGGGTGTTAAGGACCAAGTCATTGTTCTTACACCACGCAATTCGATGGTGCACAACAACCGTGGTGTTGGCTGCGAACTTTATGATGGAGTTTGAGTTGAAGAGAGGAGCGCAGTCTGATGTGAAAAGTCTGTAGAGCATGGGGCTCAACACACAGCCCTGTGAGGTTCCAGTGTTCAAGATGAGTGTGGAGTAATGGTAGATGACGTGAGGCATGTGGGAACAGCAGCATGTTGTAGAAACAGGTTGTAAATGTCAGTGAATACTGCAGCAAACTGATCAGCACGTGTCTTCAGTACCCTGCCTGGTACTCCATCTGGGCCAGCTGCTTTGTGTATGTTATGCCCTTCAGTACAGCCCTCACCTGATGATGTTGGAGGACCAGTGCAGGTTTGTTACTGACTGGCTCTACGGCTGGGGCTGCCTCTCCTCTGTTGGTGTTGAAACGTGCAAAGAACCTGTTCAGCACATCAGGCAGTCTGTCATCATCATCTGGCAGCATCCTGTTGGTCTTGTAGTCTGTAAGCGCCTTGATGCCCCTCCAAACGCAGCATGAGTGTTTGCTGCTGAACTGGTCCTCAGTATACTGCTTGTGTGAATGGCAAAATAGCCCCAACAAAAGGTCCTTAAACCCCCAAATCAGAATTTTTCACCTGCACACGATCATTTCAGACATTAAATTTGTATTTATGTATTATAAAATCTTCAATTGAGTGAGCAGTGGAATTGCATTGCTAATTTATCATGTAGGAGTTTGTTCCACGTTGTCTGTCTCTGTTCTGTTTAGGGATCGCTATGATGACCGCAGAGATGACAGAGGTGGACGCTCTGACAGGCGAAGAGATCTGGATGGCGACACAGATCGCAGGAGGCACGGCCGCTGGACCACCCCTCCACCCGAGAAAGAGCCAGACGCAGCTGAAGAGCCCCCTCTGAAGAAGAAGAAAGAGGAGCTCGATCCAATTCTGACGAGGACGGGAGGAGCTTATATCCCACCTGCCAAGCTGCGAATGATGCAGCAGCAAATCACAGACAAGAGCAGGTAAGAGAGGCTTAATTGATCTCTTCAATACATTTTAAGTCCATTCTTTTGTTCTAGGTTGTTTTTTAACAGATGGAAAGTGACTTTTTTTTTTATCCCTGCATAGCTTTTGTTACATGCAGATTTTATAGATCTTTCCCTGTGAAGAGGTGTCCATGTATGTCCATGTCATGATTTTAACTTCCTTTATGTTTTGGTCAAAGTTAGGTAAGTGTCTCGTGAGAAACTAATTCAGCAAATTGCATCTATGAATCCTCTAGCATCTGAGATTTGAAAGGAAACTTCTATTAACAAAAGCAGCACTGATAACACATTGTGAAGGCCTTGTAAATCCATCCCTGCCTACAAATAAAAGCAATAGAGAATAGCTTTTATATAACCTGAAACCTGGATTAACCTAGGTCTAACTCAGGAAGTAAAATGTGTCTATAATTTTCTTAAAAGATATATTGTATCTGATGTCCCACCCTCTCTGCAGCCTGGCCTATCAGAGGATGAGCTGGGAGGCTCTAAAGAAGTCCATCAATGGTCTCATCAACAAAGTCAACGTGTCAAACATGGTCCACATCATTCAGGAGCTTTTGCAGGAGAACATCGTCAGAGGGAGGTGAGGAATAACACATACTGATAAAAGAGACAGACGACTAGAGGTTGTGTGCTGTCCTGCTCACCTCATTTCTGTCTTTGCGTCAGGGGTCTGCTGGCTCGCTCAGTGCTGCAGGCTCAGGCAGCGTCTCCGATCTTCACTCATGTTTACGCCGCTGTTGTCGCCATCATTAACTCCAAGTTCCCTCAGATTGGAGAGCTGATTCTCAAACGCCTCATCTTGAACTTCAGGAAAAGCTACCGCCGCAACCTCAAGGTACCTGTCTGTCTTTATGAGTAGGTGGTCGATGGGTCAATAGAAGGTGACCATCTATAACAGGGGGTTAATACTAGGGATTTTTGAAAGTCAATCATGTTCTTAAAACCCCCTAAAATTAAAGTTACAATCCCCCTGCTAAAGCCATAAGATTTGTAGCAACACAACTATAGTGTTTGGTGTGCTTTCACATGCAGGGAGAGCATGCTGTTAATAGTTGCATCATAAAGCTGAACATTTGTACCCTTTCATGGTTTCTGTGAGACAGCAGCATTCATCAAAACCACTTAGCTCAACTGTCAGTTATGTTTCAGATTACATTTAAATGTCCTGAAACACATGACTGAATGGTTTGGCCCACACAGAACCACAATAGCAGCCCAAAATAGACCCCAGTCCTCTGTTTATTCAGTCCTAAACCGTTCTGAATCTATTTGTGAGCATGTCAAGGATTTCTGGCCCCTGTGACTCAGAAGGAAATACTCCAGCTTTGACTGACGCTGTATGAGTTAAATGAACAGAGACAGAAGGACACTGAAGCTAAATAAGAAGACAACTGACAGTCCTAGAAAGACTCTAACATTTTGTTTCCAAGTAATCTGCAGATTATTTGCATAATCTATCAAATGGTCAGTCTTGACACAAGGAAACTTACCCCTGCTTCGTGAAGCATTGTTTAATTCCCTCAAACTAAAAAACCAAAAGACTCTTTGGTTTTAAATCTGAAACAACAAGTCAGTCAAAACCTGTTTGCAGCAAAAACATAACATTTCCTTTGAGTATTTAAGGATTATATCAGGGTTTTTCCTGGCTCATATTGAGGCAGCGGTGGTACCATTCTGATCATGTGTACCGCGACCTTTTTAGGGGGGTCAAGGGGCGTGCTCCCCTGGGAGAAGATGGTGTACATTTTAAAGGTAATTACATTAATTTAGTAAATTTGACAGTGGAATTAAGAGGCTAAATCTACTGAAAATGTTTTTCTTTTCATAAGTTTGTGCTTCAATTTTGAACGGTTTCCTGGTCTGACCTGATAAAGATTTTAATGATACAATTGTTGTGCCTAAAAAACTGTTATTAATATCAAAAAGCTTTTTTAGTCTTTCTTCAATTAATGTATAATTTTATGTCCATAATAACTGACTCATTGTCCACTTAAAGAGGTCATGTGAGCTGCATAATCATCTCTGATTTTAACTGAAACTAATTTCCACCAGAAAGTTGTCTGTCACACCCTTTATTTCATTTTACCCTTATTCCCTTAATAATGCTGGTATTGTGTTTAAGTTTGGTATTATATTATTTATTAACTATCTATTATAACAAATTATCTATAAAAATATATGAAGTGTGTAATGTGATTTCTGGGTTAAGTTCAGAAGGATCAACATTTTGTTTATTTCTCTCTGCTTATATTTTTGATAAATAAAATCAATGAAACTGAGAAGTGTACTGCAGCTTCTGCCTGGAGGAAATATAAAATATCTAACAAAAACATAGAATCAGTGAGCGGTCAGTTCAGCTGTTGCTTCACATTGTTTACCTGACCTCCTCTCTTCTTCTCTCTGCCTTATTAGACGAGTTTGTGCCGGCAACGAGTTTTGATCATGTTTTAAACCTGCCAATTGTCAATACAGATCCATATTTCCTGTTCAGTGATACGTCTGGTTGACGCTCAGTCTTAGTAATGACACACTGTGGCTTAATCATTTAAATTAAAGGACATTACCGATGTATAAACGCACGCTAACCAGCCTGCGCACATGTGACAGAAACAGTGGGAGCGCATGCATATATAAGGACAGCGTGCTGTCATGCGCCTATTCTACAGCATTAAGTGGAGGGAGAAATGCAGAGATGATAAAGCCCTGTGTTTATCCTTAAAGCTAAAAGTCTCCTCTATTTTGTGTATCTTTAGCTGACACACACCGAGCGCAGAGTTCCTCTGCGCTCTCCTCACAGTGTCTGGTGCAGTGTTCATCCGCGCTGTGTTGATCCAAAGACAATCTAGGAAGTTTAGGAAACTTGCGGATCTTTTCTTCTTCTTTGGCAGTTTTGGCACCAACTCCTGGGCCCAGCGCTGCCCAATTGGCATAACACCGTAATTTCAGTTAAAAATTTCATCAACCTGCTGTAAGGCTTGTCAGAAAGTACAGTTTTTCATGACGTCAGAGCTTTGAGAGCTGGTGGCGGCATGAAATTTGCTGGTGGCGGCCGCCACTTAATTTAACATGCAGGAAAAACCCTGATTATATAAATATTTAGCTGTGTTACATAAGATTGTATACACTGTCTGCTCTGGACAGAGGGGTAAAAGAAACATAAAGCCCAGTGCAGTCTGATTCAGCATAAAAAAACACAACACACTGGACTGACAACCAGATGTAGTTATTTTAAAAGTGAGTATATTTTTCAATGATGAATGCTGTGGGAAGACAGAGGCAAATCTTGTGGATCAATCAAACAAATCCCTGTATCCTTTATGGCCATAGGGTTTGGTTGTTCCTAACTTCTTTTGAGCATCGATGCAATTTAAAAATCAGGACATAATGTGTTCTCTGCATCAGTGCTCTGTTTCAGCAACAGGAAACCAACCTTTGCTCTCATGTGTTAAAGCCAGTTTGTCTTTTGTTTTCTAGCAACAGTGCCTGACAGCCTCAAAGTTTGTGGCTCATCTCATCAACCAGAACGTGGTAAGTCGTGCTGTCTGACCCTGACATTAAAAGAGTGTTTATGTAGTTTTTATTCCCAGCTCTCACCAACGGTGGTTACTTCTTTCTCTCTGTGTGTTGTCTGGTGTCTCTGACCATCAGGCCCATGAGGTTTTATGTCTGGAGATGCTCACTCTGCTGCTGGAGCGTCCAACAGATGACAGCGTGGAGGTCGCCATCGCCTTCCTTAAGGAGTGCGGCCTCAAACTGACCGAGGTGTCCCCAAGAGGAATCAATGGTACAGAATTTAGTCTTGGTTATGCTAGTGCTAGTATCTTGGGGATTTATAATTGTTAATGGACTAAAAGCAGGTTTATAAAGGGGGTAAATTTTCTCCAGCCTTGTTGAGATTTTAATCTGTGCTTCAGGACATAACTGATGGTAGTTACACACATATGATGGCTTGTATTCCTGTGATAACAGGGTTGATCATTTCATTACATGTTTTTTGTTGTTTAGCGGAAAATTTTATCCTGGAGAATAATTAGAGTAAAACATTTTTAAGAATACTGAAAGACAAATTATAATCTCAAACTGTTGTTTTTATCTCTTTGTGTTTTTCCAGCCATATTTGAACGACTCAGAAATGTCCTTCATGAGTCCAGCATTGATAAGAGGGTCCAGTACATGATCGAGGTGATGTTTGCCATCAGAAAGGACGGTTTCAAAGACCACCCAGTGATCCCAGACGGCCTGGACCTAGTGGATGAGGAGGACCAGTTCACCCACATGCTGCCGCTGGATGACGAATATAACCCAGAGGACATTCTGAGTAAGCCTGAGAGAGAAAGGGGGTCACTGTGACTGATTACAATCTGTCTCTGCTGAATCACTTATGTTTGTTTTTATGTTTTACAAGATGTGTTCAAGCTGGACCCAGATTTTCTGGAGAATGAGGAAAAATACAAAACCATTAAAAAGGGTGAGAATATGCATAAATATGACATGTTTAAACTGTCCAGTCAATGGCCAATTCCTCCACATATTAACCGATTATTCATCCCCCTGACAGAAATCCTGGACGAGGGCAGCAGTGATTCAGGGGAGGATGGAGATGGAAGTGATGATGATGAAGATGACGAAGATGAGGCAGAGGAAGCAGAGGGAGATGGTGAGACCTATGGATTGCCCTGGTTTCGCCCTTTTCTCATTTTGGCTCTAGTCTGGGTTTGGCATTTGGCAATGAAAGCCAGGTGCTTTTTGACATTTCTGGTTTTTAAGTGCGTTTTGGATTAGGATCATTTTGAGTGTGGAATTGTTTCTGTATTAGAAGCGTGTTTGTCGTTCCTGACTTTGTTTTTGATTCTTAGAGAGCAGTTTGTCAGTTGCATCGCGTTTCCCCTTTTAAGTTCGTTTGGACTTTTGATCGCATCTCTAAAGTTGAAGCGTTTGTCTTATTGAAGCTGTTTTGTTTCAGTTAGTCTGGCTTTTGCAGACCATTTGCCCTTACCGGCCACCATAGAAAACAGCGGTGACAAAGCGTGTAAATGCTGTTCTGTTGTGTTTTGTGCCTTGAGCAATTAAAAAGCCATAATATAAGGCATGCTTTGTTATTCTAAAGTGACAAAAGAGTGTTAAAGAAGAGTTTTGTGTCTTTTGACTGAAACTAGAAAGGAGTAAAGCGGGCAAATGTTGGACCCATACTGTGTCCTTAATGACTTTAAGCTAGCAATCGCTCTATGACAGCAGGAGTTGTAGTCTGTCTGCCTGTTAACAGCTTTTCCACTCATAAACTAACTTACTGACCACATTCAAGTGTTAAGATCCAACACACACAAGTTATGTGATGTTGGTTTATGGCACTAATGTCTTTCATTATATGTTTCTCTCACTAGCCAATGGATTTTGGCTTTCAATAACCACTGAACCATATTGTTTTCATATTTTAAGCTTTTAACTCTCTAACGACACAGTCTTTCCCATTTACTGCCGTTCATTTTTATGGAATGGTTTTTCCCAGAAAGGGGCGGGGCCAGCTTTATTTGGGCATAGTACCTGAATGGGTTGTTCTTATCCATGGGGCTGTTTTAAGGGTTTGGGCCTGGCCCCTTATCTCCAGTAAAGGCCAATCTTAATGCTTTAGCAGACTAAGACATTTTGGATAATGCTATGCTTCCAACTGTGTTGCAACAGTGTTGGGAAGGCTGTTTTCTATGCCAGCTCCATATTGAGGTACATGTATTGAACATTGTCATTGCAGTCCATGATGGTGTAATAGTTATGTGACCAAATTATCCACATAGTATGTCACAGAAAGAAAAAAATATTGCAATGTATTTTTCTCCCCAGTGTCGTTCAGCCCTAATGTCCAGATTATATGCAATATTTTTTTATGCAGGAGCTCAAATTGAGCCAAACTAACAGCAGCCATCATTGGGCTTTATAATGTATCTTTAAAACCCAGTCAGTGATGCTTCTGATACTGTCTTTGTTGTTTGCAGTCTGTGGAAGGTATCCAGGTGTTAACAGTGTTTTTGTAATTTCAATCTCTGCCAAAAGGGGGAGACAAATTTCCACACTGTGGAAAAAAATGGAAGTAAAGTTCAGGGCACTTAAGAAGCAAGAGCAGCTTAAGAAATCTTAAATGTGTATATCCATCATGATACTTGAGTTTGGGATTAACTTTTGGGGGGGGGGGGGTTGGTGTTGGGTGTTGGGTGTTGATTAGAAATTGTAGAATATTGTCCCCAAATCAGACTCCTAGATCTCCTAAAAGATGCCCTCTGTCTCTGTCTGTCTTCTAGATGAAAAGGTCACCATCTTCGATCAGACTGAAGTCAACCTTGTGGCTTTCAGAAGAACTATCTACCTCGCTATCCAGTCCAGGTACACACTCAAAAACACACACTTCTAAAAACTCGCACAGGCAGTGAGTCAGTTGTCTCTTAGGGTTCTGGCAGTTATTTACAGCTCCTTCTATATTTGATGGGTTTGGACTCATATTTAAAGCGGTGTTTAAAGCTCAGTTTGAGTCTGTAAGTGTGTGCGTGCTCCTGCGTTTGTGTGTGTGCAGCCTGGTTACCATGGTTTCACTGAAGAACAGTTCACAGGTTTGGAGAATAAGATGAAACACTGGAACAGATTGAGACAATCAACACTCACTCCACACATGTAGTTTCACACCTGAACTCACTCCTAACCCCTGATTGATTAAAACATTGATCGATTTTCTTATTTCTGCAGTTTGGACTTTGAGGAGTGCGCTCACAAACTGATTAAGATGGACTTTCCTGAGAGCCAGACGGTGAGTACAAACACACAAACATGAGCTTGGCTGATGTGAAAAGGCTTCAAAAACACACGCACGCACAGTAATGGGGATAATGTTTTCTACCTGAGAGGACGGTGTCTCTCCACTGAGGCAGGATCTGAAAATATCAGCAACTCTGAAGTGCAGATGAATTAAACAAGCTGACGTTTAACTGGCAGCAGTTTTTACACACAGTTAGATGGTTAAAGTGCTTCAAAATGCAGCCACTGAATGTGTGAAATCACTGAAAAAGCTCAATGTATAAATCTAAATTGTGAAAATGAGGACAGTTTTGGTGTTGGAATGACTTCTTGATCCTTGGCTGTCATTAAAGAAAACACTCAAAATATGAAAAATAAGGATGCCAAACAGAAAAAACATGACTGTAATAGATTTTAATTAGACATTTGTTGCATTACTGGTTATTTGTGCAAGCATGAATGGGGATGTTGGATTTGTTTCTGAGACTTTATGAAGAACAGTAGCTGCCAAAGGTGGGAAAAGACAAGCTTTGTAATATTTGGGGAACTCATGAAGAAGGTAATAGAGGATTAAAATATTATATAGCAACTCGTAAGATAAATTTAAAGCCCTCTGCATCAGAGGTACTGAACTGATCTATCCTCAGGACTCACTATGACCACCCTGGTGAGAAATTGCGACCCAAATTTCTGAAAATTTTCAACCAGTCAAAAACATTTAATGAAAAATGTTTCTGTTTGGACCTTAAATGGAACAAAACATGTGCCTGAGCAAAGAGACATGCATAAAAAGCATATAATTTGATGTAAATTTAGTTTTTTTTTCTGAAATATCAAGAATTTAACACATTAGAATGGGGGGATAACTTTATCCTAAAACAACAACATTAATAAGTCATAATCTCAAGAAAACAAGTGAAATTGACATCACAGCAAAACACACTACAAGATAATGGTGCCAGTTCTCAGCCTGATTCCCCCTTCTGACCAAAGCCAGCAAAGACCCGATCTAATGGTCTAATATCTAATGGTTTTAAAGCTCATCACACAGATTTTCCTGTGATTTTTATTCAATGTATTCTTTTATTTTTATCTGAAATGGACAGTGTACTTTAATAAACATTCAGACAAATGTGCATGTACCTGAATCAGGCAAAAGTCTGAATTTCATTGAGAGCCCTTTGCCAGATGTTCTCTGGCCTCTTAAGGCTCTATGAAAATAAATAAATGCATTCTAAATGTTACACCCGTCCATGCCTTCATACTTATATCCGTCTGTTATGTTGGTGTGGACGCTGAATAAAAAATCCACTAGCGGTCACCTTCTCTGGCTGAGCTACTTTGAAGCTGCTCCATCCGTCCCATAGACTGATGACATAATGGTCCGTCCCCTGCTCAGCTGTGCTTTTGTAGTTTTCTGCCTTTGTGCCAAGGTGAGCTAACATTGATACGTTGGTATTTTCTAACAACTCACTCAATATTCAGTGATATTTTCCTCATCAAACTTCATTTTTTTCTAAATTATTCTTCTTGACTGTGTTTCACCACTCTGGGTTGAACTGTTGGCTGCATTGTTCAACACTGCCCCCAAGATTGGCAGTGGTATTGCTAAGTTTGGTCTGCATCCATAAGCTTAGAAAGAATGGACAAAAGGTCCGTCAAACAGAAAGGAAAACATGCTCAGTGTTTGTGATCAGAAATGGGTTAGGAAAATGCTGAGCGGGATTGTTAGGTGGAATGGTGCAGTTGTCAGGTTGGAAGCAAGCTGACCAAAAGAGGAAGCACAACAAACACAGCCATGGCAATGATTGAAAGCCTGGAGCAAAAAGGTAGATAAGCATCAGAAATTAGCAACTTGTTAATCTTTCACAGCAACGCAAGTGTTTGTATAACATTTCCTATGAAACATGGTTGGATTAAAAATGCTCTGTGTTTTTAATACAGCTGTCTCTGCCATTGCCACGGTCAGCAGGTGGCAGTATACACCAAAGTTACCACCGCAGATATAGTGGCCAGCCAAAATGTCCCTAGTGTACATTTTCCAAGATCTGCTGAGGGGCTGCACAGAGCAGTTACCTCAAGTCTATGCTCTCAGCATTGAAGTTGATGTTTTCAAACCATTCTAGCGTGTTTTATCTTTTTTTTTTTCGCTTGCTTTGTTGAAATTCAGGAGAAAATTTTTAAACCTTAAACATTCTGAAACATCTGACTGAAGGTGTTCTCAGCATCTCTGAAATTCAACTAAGATGGGCATAAACATTTGAATATGTTGTTTTTTTAACTTCTGCTGTATCATCTTCAGTCTGAACACCTTAAAACCATGAGAAAAAAGTATCAACAGCTGTCTTCAGCTTCTCTATGTGAATCTAAAGCATAACACTAATGGTTATTTGGTTTATTAGGAAAGTTATTATTGTATTGGTATGTTGGTTGATCTTTGAGTTTCAATGAGCTGGACAAAACAAGATAGAAAATCTAGCAAATGTTAACATTTTTGCCATTTGAGACTTGTTTGTGATCTAGCAGATTATAGGATGTTGGAGCTGTCCTGTGGGTTGATATCAACATCTGTTAAGGTTCATATTTAAATGCAGAGGACAAAGTGATTTAAGTGCTGTGAATCTTAAGTGTAACCACGTCTGCTAACGCTTAGAACATCCTCACAAGTGTACAGAAACCATCTGTGAGTATGTGTATATTTTTGAGGTCAGAGCTGATGACCTTGTCAGACCTCGTTTTCATCGGCATCAGGACTGAATCACTCAACACAACAGCTGGAACACAAACTCACAACACAAAGACACTCATCCTGTGACACACAGCCACCGTTTCACACACACTTTACAGCAACACTGACTGACAGAAGATGAAAATAAACTCACTGTGTTTCTGTTTAGACTCATGAGTTTGACATCAACAATTACATAATGACGTGGCTTTACATGGACCCTTTATAAAGAGATCCTGTTACAAAGACATGCGTTTACAAGCATCAAACATTTAATCAGAATAAAAGCATTCAGACATACACTGAGCTGTACCGTCAGTCTAATCTGCTGGAAACAGCAGAAGAAGAAGCTGTTCTTTCATATCAAAATGAAAAATGCTCTCTAACTTGTAAAAAATGACCTCTGTTCAGGATAAACTCATCAACAAAGTGGGCAGTCAACGATACGTTCTGGTATTACAAGTCTGCTGCATTTTCAGTCAGTGGGCTTTTGTCCAAAATGTTTTTCCAGTTTAATCAGAACTAATGTCCCATTGTGTGTTTATTTCTCTTGTTTTAATTTTCTGTCTTGTTTTTAGTAAGAACATACACCTGTGTTGTACATCACGTACTGAAAACATATGTTTTTCAGCTGATCAGGTTGAAAACTTGGCAGTATAAACTTTTACAACAGATGATAAGAGTAAGGCAGTGGATGCGACCTTCAGACATGCACACTAGGAGTCATGTTACCTCAACCAGGAAGACACAAATGGAATGATAGGGAAGCTAAATGGAAAAACAATCAGCATAAACCACCTGTGTCACCACTCTACGTTCAAAATTTAACTTGTTAGTGTGATTGCATTAACTAACTAGAAAAGCACTTAGAGAGCGCAGACCTCCACCATTAGCCCTATCTCCCAATAGTGAAGAAGCCTTTAAAAACATTCCTGGATCCAGACGGTGATCCGGATCACTCCCAAATTCTAATTCGCCTATTACTCCCTCCCTGGTGTTGTGGAGACACGGTGAGGCAAAGCATTGGCTTCGCTACATGTGGACTGTCATGGCGGAAGCACCTATGGTCTCACAGGATGACTGAAAGTCATGGTAGAGGGTGAATATTCCTCTATTCCTCCCAGCATTGTGAGGATTCTCGCTACAATTCGCTGTCTTTGTCTCCGTTACGCTCCGACTCGTCTCTTCGACCTGGTGTGCGTCTTTCAAACTCTATAAACTCCAAAACTTTGAATAGAAAAACACCAAAAAATGCTGCTGGGATTGAAGTTACTCATGTCCGCCATCTACTGGTGTATAGTGGTAACAGCGTAGACCTCTGCCATTAGCCCTATCTCCCAATAGTAAAGAATCCTTTAAAAAAATTCCTGGGTCCAGACGGTGATCTGGATCAGTCCCAAAATCTAATCAGTTCTTCCTTATGCTATTTCTGACATTTCCTGAAAATTTCATGAAAATTGTCTATGACTTTTTGAGTTATCTTGCTAACAAACGAACAAACCACCCAGCAAACGAACAAATCCACCTGATCACATAACCTCCTTGGCAGAGATAATTAGCTGTAAATACAGACCAAAAAGTGGACAAACTGAAACACTGCAAAGTCAAAAGATCACAAAAGTAATCATCATCTGATAATACAGGTTTATACAAAATATGCCAATTCATCATATTTTCTAAACACATTCAGTCTGAAATCCAAACTTTGTGTCTTAACTCACCAGATATATTAAATTAAGGTTCCCGTAAACATGTGAAACACTGAGATCTATGTGTCACTGAATTTTGGATTTAGTACATAATAACGTTGTTCACCTCATTCCTGGTTTGGTTTTATTGGAGCAGGGCAAATGAAGGAGCCCATGACATCACCAGTCTTGATGGGGAATTAACCCCACCCTCCTAACGCTACAATGATATAAAATCACTGAGCATTTTGTCTTAATACAGTTTCTTGTTAGCTGATGTCCCTTCCTTTATTGAAAGCTACAGCCAGTTACATGCTGTTTGTGTTCATTGGAGGTGAATTTCCCAAATCTATCAGCTACAGTGGCCTATGGGTCTTTAAAAGTATCATAACAGAGAGATTTCTGCCAGAAAACAGTAAATTTAATCCCAACTTCAGCTGTGTGCTGATCATAAGCATTTATTTTTTAAATTTGAGAGGACTGTGTTACTTTGTTACTTGTGAGTGGGCGTGGCTTCAGCTCATGCAACTGACATGCCCACAACGTCCTAGAGCAGATTTTGCTGCCTCATTTTTCATTATTTCAAAGCTTAATTCTGTAAACTTAGAGATGTTTTTCATGACTGAAAATTGACCTGGTGGTTCGTAACACAGAGGCCTGTCATATAACAAACCTAAAACAAAGATGTTTTTAATCACTTTACAGGGACTTTAAACCCCCAGACAATAACAATTTTAAGTAGAAATAAGTTATTTTTAAAAAAGTCAGTCTACTGTATAAACTTGGAAGTTCTCAGATCATTTTTTATGTTTCCTGTTCGATTTATTTATTTGTTTGTTTGTTTGTTTATTTAGTTTTTGTAATTTCTGTTTAATTTTCTTATTTTTTTGGTAAATTCTGTATTATGTTTAAAAAAGTCATTAAAAAAAATAGCGCTGTCAATCTCACCACTCGCAATTAACTACGATCCACAAAAAGTGCAATAAAATGGATGCAATTCATGGCAATTAACTGACAAAATCTAAAGATTGATTGCGAATAAAATTTTGACAGCCCTATTAACAAAATAAACAGAAAAAAGAATATAATTATACAAGACTGGTTGGTCCCTGAAATAAGAGGTGTTGTGACATTGATAATAAATGAAATATGGCTTGTAAAGAAACCTGAGTTATAGAGTAAAATGCACAAATAGGATCGCTTTAATATGAATAGCTCTTTTGTCTGTTACTCATAATTTAAAAAATGTTCAGGTTGCTCTTATTATATTACATTATTTTGTATTGTATTGTATTGTATCGATTTCATTGTATTGTATTTTTTTTTTTTTTATATGATGACTTTCTGATGTAGTGGTTAGAGTCCTGTTGTGACACATACCTTCAGGTTGTCTTCTCGTATCTTAAGTAACATCTGTTCAGGGAAGCTGTATTGGAATTAAGAGTGTATCTTTAGGTTAAGATGTCTTCTGGGAAAGGTGGCCAGGGTCAATGTGTTTTTGTGAAACATGAGACACTGACAACACCGATACGAGCACATGTCATCACAGCTGCTCTCTACACATCACACACAATCAAAACAAAGTTTAGAGTGTTGTTTAACTTTAGATTGAGTGATGGTGTTGAGCCTCTCCTTGAATCTGACCTCCCCATAGAGTTGACACCACTCTGCACTGCTAACTATTTTACTTAAGACCAGTTTGTAGCCCAATATGATAAAAATACAACACAATCATAACTGAAAACTTTTATTTTAACTGTATTGTGTTCATTGTTTTTAGTTATTCCCCATTTAAACAATATGTTGTCTGTTTGTGCGAACAGAAGGAGCTGTGTAACATGATCCTGGACTGCTGCGCTCAACAGAGGACCTACGAGAAGTTCTTTGGACTGCTGGCCGGGGTGAGATGCACTCTGAATTTTAAAAAATTAGTGATTAACATATCAGGTCAATCCATCCATATTGCACAAAACCCTTTTTAATCAGATAGTTTTGATTTAATGTGTTAAAGATAATTTTCTGAGACATTTCTTATTTCCGTCTGGATAAGAGCAAATGGTAATGCCAGCAATGTCAGCAGATGGAATAAAGTTTAAGGGGCTCTTAAGACTGAGAATTATATTTACAGAGTTTAGCTGTGCCATCTCATAACAGTTTGCCCCACTATACATTATAGATCTATTTATAATCTATTTATACCTGATGATCTGTCTTATTAACCTCGAGGCATCTATGTGAATTTAATAAACAATAACATGTCTATAACAATGAGATAAAAATCACAAGGAATAAATAATTAGGAATATAAAAAAGTGAAGCAGCATTTAGAAGATCAATAAAAAAGACAGAAACCTCATTTCCATTTTCCACTCCTAATATTCACCATCTTCAATTATATAAGATGAATTAATTAGCGCACATTAAACAAACAGCACGATGACTTATCTTAGTGGGAGAATTTACACCATTTGTCTTTTAACTACGGCTTGTAGCGTGGGCATGTGTTAGGCTCCTGGTGGAGGGAATTTACTGTTTTATTGTGTTCGTTTGTAAGCCTGCCAGCAGTTAGATATGCATTATGATAGAGCCTTTCAGATAGTGCACCTCGTTCTGGTAAAGAATAAAGATAAAGAATAAATAAAGTGCATGTGGACACATGAAATCACTCTAGCCTCAAAGAGTACATCCATTTTTAACATAATAGGTTACTCATGATCTGAGCTGGACTTCTGTGTTGTTCTGTCCAAAAACAGAATAAAGAGAAATCGAAGGCACAAGTTAACACTTAGTTTTGTTTGTGTGCATGTGTTTGTGTGTCTGTATGTGTGTGTGTAGAGATTCTGCTTACTGAAGAAGGAGTACATGGAGAGTTTTGAGGGGATTTTTTCAGAGCAGTACGACACAATCCACCGACTAGAGACCAACAAACTGAGAAATGTGGCTCGACTGTTCGCTCACCTTCTCTACACTGACTCTGTGCCTTGGAGCGTAAGCACACATTAACATCTGTAGTGAACAGATCTGTTTAAATTGGACTAAACTTGCATGTAGCACCCATGAGGCTCTTCTATATCTTGGAATGTAAATGTAAAGTAAATCATAATTCTTTCTCTGTCTCCCTTTCTGTCTATGCCTTGTCTTGTGAATGTCTCTGACCAGGTGTTGGAGTGTATCAGGATGAGTGAGGAGACGACAACGTCATCCAGCAGAATCTTTGTAAAGATTCTTTTCCAGGAGCTCTGTGCTTACATGGGACTCCCCAGACTCAACCAAAGGCTCAAAGACTCGTAAGAGCCCACACACACATGATGACATACACTAAAGAATTTTTTTTTTTTTAGATTTCCGTTTAACAGCTGTAGTGCCCTTAATAGTTATTTATCCCTTTGAATGTTTTACACTTTTATTGACTTTATAAATCAGTCATACTCAATATAATTTTGATTTTTGATCAAAGAACTTAGAAAAAAAAGTTCTTTAATCACAAAGTAAAACCAGAAATTCCACAAAGTAATGTCAATTAAACAAAAATATGTAAGGTAAAATAATTGACTGCATGAATACTCACCCCCTTTAAAGTGACTGACATAATGTAACAGAGGTCCAGCCAGTTGGTGCCAGTAGTTTCACACTTAGTGAAATGGAGATCACCTGAGTGCAGTGAATGTGTCTCAAGTGACTGTAGCATGAAGACACCTGTGTCTGGAAGGTCTAGTCACTGGCAAATCTGTATTTCCGGCTACCATTACACCATGAAGACAAAAGAACACTTCAAGCAACTCAGAAAACTGATATTGAAAATTATAAATGACAAAAAATCAAGACACTGACCATCCCCCAGAGCTCAACTAAATCCATCATCAAGAAATTGAAGGAATATGGAACCTTTGTAAATCTGCCTTGGTTAGGCTGTCCTCACAAATGAGTGACTGTGCAAGGAGGACACTAGTGAGAGAGGCCACCAAGACACCTATGACTACTCTGAGGGAGTTACAAGCTTCAGCAGCTGAGATGGGAGAGACTCTGCATACAACAACTGTTGCCAAAGTTCTTCTCCAGTCAAAACTTTGAGTGAAACTTATTTTAAATCTTGTCTAGAGTTCGCCAAAAGGCATGTGGAAGGCTCCATGGTCAAGTGGGAGAAAGTTCTTTGGTCTGATGAGACAAAAATGGTGCTCTTGACTTAGGATGTTCCTAAGCGTCTATTTCCCTATTTGGCCTAATGCTCATTTACATTTTGTTTAACCGAATAGACTAAATAGGAATTAGGAAAATCCTTAGAAAACAGTCAAATTTCTCACGGGGTCGTTGAGTCAGTGGGTGTGATGTTAGCCTGATATGCTCTCTACAGCCAGTTTAGCATTAAAAGCTAGCACCACCTGCCTTCTTTCCTCTTTGCAGATTAATATTGTGGTTTGATAATTGGCCTCATTTCACTTCGGGTGAGTAGTCATACATGAGCTTAACCCTCGACAGCCCATATACCACTTTATTTCCATTTACCACTTTAGAAAAACTGTCGTACAGCGGTCTTCCTACTACACGCCAACAGCTTAGCCACCGCTGAGCTTCTCCTGCTAATACCCGGTGAAGTGCCAGAGAGGAGGGCAGCAGCCATTAACTGAAGCTACAGTGGTCTCAAGTGGTGGGAGGTTCATTACGGTTTAAAAGAGCATTATAGACAGGGATTTGAAGCCCTTGTTCATAAAAAATGATGGGTAATTAGTTTAACCAACTAGTAAATCCCACACCGGCTAATTTGATAAATGATTTTAACCATTTTACCAATGAATCACACGCATCCCTAGTCTTGACCATCAGACAAGATACTATGTTTGCTGGACATCACCACAAACGCACCATCCTCACCGTGAAGCACAATGGTGGCAGCATCATGCTGTGGGGATGTAGAGGGTATTTTTTTTTGTCACTAAAGCCAAATTATATTGACCCTGATGGATTTATAAAATCAGCAAAAGGGTTAAACATCCAAGGGGGTAAACATTTTTATAGGCACTATATGTATGTCCACATTAATAGGATAAGTAACAAGCAAGCTAAACACAGTACAGCTTTGAGTACACTTTGAGTTTGTACTTTTCAAGGTAAAAATCTGGTTTGGCATTTATTTGGAGAAACTTATTTATACAGATTGCTTTCCTGACTCAGTTATGCAATATATCAAGTCACTTGTAAGAAGATGAATTTAGGTAAAACTTCTGAAGAAATATAGGGCTGTATCACTCAGAACATACACGCATGTATAAAAGCCATGATAGTGCAAGCTGGAGCAGCCATATGCCACATTCATCATACAACAAAGATTCACCCAGTCTGAATCAATTCCTTTGGTCCTCTGAGGCTGGAGAGCAATGCAAAGACGCACGATGATCTTTGTAGTCAACAAGAGAGTAGCTTCTACGCTGAGCTCTTCCAGGACTATAGCAGCTCCTACGCATTCAAGAAAAACACCGTTGGACCTTCACAAAAGGGAAGGGTATAATTATGACTCTCACAAGGAGAGCACATTCTGTACAGACCATGAACAAAGATTGGGTTGGCTCATTACACATTTTGTTTGTTGGTAGATACTTCAGTTAACCAAATATTAATGCAAAAGCATTGAAAACATGTCCACTTTAAGATTGGTGGTCTAATATGCTCAAAGCACTACAGGTGCAGCTCATAAAATTAGAATATCATGTAAAAGGTTTTTTTTCTGTGATTTACTTCAGAAAGTAAAACTTTTATAAATTCTAGATTCTTTTCATGCAAAGGGAACTCCTTCTAGAACCACTACACACAGGTGGGTCCAGGAAATGGACCACAAGTGGCATGTTCCTAGTGTCGAGCCCATATATTCTGAGATAGTGGATTTTAGTTTTTTGGAGCTTTAAGCCATGGTTATCAAGATTTGAACAAAGTATTGAAATGTTGCACTTTGCATGAGATGAATCTAGAATATATGGAAGTTTCATTTCTTGAATGAAATCACAGAAAAAAACCCGAAATTTTAATGATATTCTCATCTTGTAACTATACTTGTATACATCCCATCCAAGGCAACTGATTTGGTTCTGTGCAATGTTTTGCATGATACTGTTGCTTGGATACAGACTCAACATCCCGAGGCACTTGTAATATTATCAGGAGACTTAAACCATGTCACCCTCTCCTCTCACCTGACTGGATTTACACAGTTTGTTAACTGCCCTACCAGAGAAAACAAAACCCTAGACCTGCTGTATGCGAACGTCAAAGAAGCTTACAGAGCTACTGCCTTACCACCACTGAGCAGTTCAGATCATGACTTGGTTTATCTGCAGACCCGTTACAAACCTTGGGTGCTGAGGCAGCGTGCAACTAAAGTCAAAATTAGAAGATAGACTCCTCAAGCTAGTGAAGCTCTAAAGGACTGCTTTGAATCAACAGACTGGAATGTGCTGCTGGAAACAGATGAGGACAGTATGAACATTGACGGACAGGTTGATTAATTTTACTGAGTACATCAACTTCTGTAGAGACACAGTCATACCTACAAAGACTGTTGGCTGTTTAACAAACCCTGGATCACAAGCGACATAAAGGCAATCCTCAACCAGAAAAAGAAAGCTTTTAGAGACGGTGACAAAAGACGGCTCAAACAAGTGCAGCATGAGTTGAAGAGGAGACTGAAGATGGCAAAGCTGGAATACAAAAAGAAGATAGAGAGGAATCTTCAACACAGAAACATCTGTGATCTGTGGAGAGAAATCAGTACCATCTCTGGACACAACAATAAAAAGAAAAGACAGCCAGTAGTGGGTGATGTGGAAAGAGCTGATAAACTCAACCTGTTCTTCAACAGATTTGACACTGTAGACACACCTACTTCCACTGCTGCTTCTCCTTCTTCTCCTCAACATATCGAAATCTCCACTGCAGCCCCTCCTTCTCCTTCTCCGTCTCCTACACATGTCCCTACTACTGCAGCCACTTCACTTCTAGCACCTGTACCCTTCTCTGTCACAGAGACAGGGGTGAGGTTGGAGCTTGGGAGACTTTGCTCTAGGAAGGCAGCTGGCCCAGTGTGTGTCCAAGGCTTCTTAAAGACTGTGCTGCGCAACTGTGTCAACCTCTCCACAGGATCTTCAACCTGAGTCTACAGCTGGGGCGGGTGCCTGCTCTGTGGAAAACATCCTGTATTATGTAAAATGTCTGGCTGAACTTAATGCCCTTACTTCACACATCATGAAAACTCTGGAGCGGCTGATTCTATGCCTACAGAAGCTTGAGGTCAAAGACAAACTTGATTCCCTGCAGTTTGCATACAAAGAACACATTGGAGTGGATGATGCCATTCTCTACATGCTTCACCGTGCCCTGTCTCATCTGGAGGAACCTGCCGTTTATGTGACAACATGTTCTTTGATCTTTCAAACGCATTCAGCTCCATCCAACCTACCATACTCAAAGACAAGCTCTAGGAGATGGGAGTGGATCCTTCCTGTGTTTCTTGGATCACAGATTACCTGACAGGAAGGCCACAGTTTGTCAGGCTAGGGAACTGTGTTTCTGGGACATTAATGAGCAATACAGGGGCTCCACAAGGGACAGTCCTGGCTCCATTCACTCTGTATACATCAGACACCTGGATAATAAGTTGGACTGGTCTAAAAACGTAGATTTCATCTACAAAAAGGGGCAGAGCCGCCTCGTTTGCCTGAGAAGACTCCAACCAGTAGACATCTGCAGGAAGATGCTGCAGATGTTTTATCGGTCTGTGGTGGCAAGTGTTCTGTTTTATGCTACAGTCTGCTTGGGAGGCAGTGTAAAACACAAGCAAGCAAGGCGTCTGAACAAACCGGTGAATTAAGCTGCCACTGTAGTTGGAATCAAGCTGAACTCATTGGAGGATGAGATGGAGAGATGCACAATGAAGAAGGTGGAGGTCATTCTGGGGAATATGGATCATTCACTTCATATCACCCTAAACGACCAAAGAAACAACGGTGGTGGACGGCTCCTCTCTCTTCGCTGCTGGACAGAAAGATATAGAAGATCTTTCATACCATCAGCAATAAGACTATATAATTCTACCATAAACAGATGAGACTCCAGACAAATGAATTTCCCTTTGGGGATAAATAAAGTTATTGTATTGTATTATATCTTGTGAGATGCACCTGTATACCTTTAAGGACTGACGATGAAGATATCAGCAGTGTTGTCATGTCTCAAGACTGTTTCCTGTGGGAGGATTAAAAACAATAACCAAATGTCATCAAATGCAAATTTTGTTTGTGTTTTACAGGACACTGCAGCCGTTCTTTGAAGGTCTGTTTCCCCGAGATAACCCAAGAAACACTCGCTTCGCCATCAACTTCTTTACCTCTATTGGGCTGGGAGGTCTCACGTAAGGGACACATACTATTTCTTCTGAAAGATTTATATTTTAACATTTGTACAATTTTTATTCCAAAATTAGAGGCATTGAGCCTCTGGTGTCAAGGTTTTTTAAAGCCTTAGAGGGTGCAAAAAAGTCTTAAAATTTTTAAATTGTTTCCAAACATTTCACATATTTTTGTTTCTCTCAGGGATGAGTTGCGGGAACACTTGAAGAATGCCCCCAAGATGATCATGACCCAGAACCAAGAGGTAGAATCCTCTGACTCCTCTTCATCCTCATCCTCCTCATCTTCATCAGACTCCTCCTCCTCAGACTCGTCAAGTGAATCAGATTCAGACTCCTCAGACTCTTCCTCCAGCAGCAGCAGCTCAGGTACATCCATATCTATCTGTTAACACTTTTTGATAAATCCAAAATATCAGCTCTGTAATGATTAGGAATGATTATTTATTTTCTGTGTGCTTCAGACTCAGACTCCAAACACAGGAAAAAGAGGAAGAGGAAAGGACAAAGTGAGGAGAAGAAGAACAACAAACAGAAAGAAAAGGTCAAGAAGAAGAAGGAGAAACCATCCGACAAGAAGCGATCAGGACGAAAGAGCGACAGCGACGAACACAGCGAAGATGAGAGGCAAAAGAGGAAGGACAGGAAAGGCCGTGAACGGGAGGTAGAGGAGAGGGAGCGTGCACGTGATAAAGAGGAGCGAGTGCGTGCACGTGATAAAGAGGAGCGAGAGCGTGCACGTGACAGTGCCCGACGAAACAGACGAGACGAAAGGGAGGAAGAAGAGGCGCAGCTGGATGAGGACAGGAGGCGAAAAATAGATGCTCAAAGCCGACAAAGAGATGGGGAGAGGGAAAGAGACAGAGGAAGGGACAGAGAGAGGGAGAGGGTGAGGGAAAATGAGGATAAGCGGGAAAGTGAAAGGGAACGAGAGAGGCAGAGGGATAGAGAGAGGAATAAAGAGAACAGAGACAGGAACAGAGAGGAGAGGAGGAGGAGATAAAGCTCTCCATCCCTCCGTCCTGAAGCAGCATTGATGGACTTTTGATTGACAGATGTCTAAGCCTTCATCTTTCTTGCCGTCATCCCTCTCTTCTTCACTTCATCCTGTCTCACTCTGGTGATTAGGATTTGGGCCCCGTCTTTCTCTGTGTCTCTCCTCTGCCTGTCTGTATTTTGTATTAATAATTTTTGTTGTAATGAAATGTGAAAAAAAAAACATTAAAGTTGCTTTAGATGTTTTTTAATCTTTGTTTCAGTCATTTCCTGCTTCCAACGAATGATGTAATATTTATTTTACATTGCAAAAAGCTGCAATATAAATCGGATGGTGGCCTTAACTTACCAAATTTTCTTTACTATTATTGGTCAGCCCACATTCATAAACTAACTCATTGGCTGCAATCTCCTGAACTGCTTTGGTGTAGGCTAGAGACTCAGTCATCCTTCTAAATTTACAAGGAATCCCATGGTGCTTTCCTTTTTAAAGATCTGGTACCAGTTTAGGTGCCATTTTAAGTTTGCATCTCCTTTGTTTTTGATGTCTATAGTGAATAATCATCTTTTTCCCCCATCTTTTATTAATACCTCCTATACATTGTGGGAGAATCGAGGTATTAAAGTTTTTAGAGACCTTTATAAAGACGGCACTTTCATTACCTTTGACTTGTTTTTGAAACCCCATCAGAAATCTCTGATATCTAATATTTATGGCAAGCTCATTGGCTTTGAAGATAACCTGTTTATTAAAATCAAAAAAATCAATCAAAGGTTTACACATCTTCATGCTGTCATTAGCTTGTACATCTCTGCAAATTAAACACTGTGACTTGAGCATCATCGGTATCAATGCAGGAAAAACCCAACTTGATTAGTTGACTCTATAGCAGTGGTACTCAACATGTGGCTCTTTCTTGATTATTTGTGGCTCTTTTTGTCTTAATTTTAAATATTTTTCCCTCAGAAAACCTTATAAAAGGGAAACTTTTTTTTTTGCCTTTTTCACCCTTCTGCCATTAAATACCACTTTTTCATATTTCATTGGCCATGTTACAACTTCTTTTTGATACTTTTTCCCCGTTTTTTCCACTTTTATCCCTTGTTTGCCATTTTCCCCCTTTTGACTATTTAAGCTACCATTTCTCATTAAATATCCATTTTTTCATTGTTTACCAATTTTTGCAATGAATTTTGACAGTTCCCAATTTTTTTCCACTTTTATCCCATTTTTTTGCCCCCCCCCCCAAATTTTTTTTACTATTTTTTGCCACTTTTTGTCCATTTAAGCTACGCTTTGACATTAAATACAACTTTTGTTCCCAATTTTGCCTCTTCTTTATGCTTTTTTTTTCCATTTTTGGCCTTTTTCATAATTTTTTGCCACTTTTTGCTCATTTAAGCTTATTTTTGTCATTATGTACCACTTGTTTCCTTTTTTTTGCCCATTTTTGCCACTCTTGACTGCTTTTAGTCCATTTTATTCACTTTTCACTTATTCTTTGTCACTTCTCACCAATTTTTGCTACTTTCTGACCATTTTTCCACTTTTCCTCCCCATTTCAGCCCCTTTTTTTTACCTATCTTTTGCTGCTTTTTGAGCATTTTTACCACATTTAACCCATTTTCATTGCTACTTTAAGCTGTTTTTGCAACTTTTCACCTCTTAGATTGTGGCTCTTGAGAAACACTGCTCTATAGCATAGTCCCTATAGTAAATATGTCTATCAATTTTGCTCAATGCACAGCAGAGGTTAGCTAAGGTTTATGATTCCACATCTCCCCTGAAGTTCCTGATTCTGACATAGAGAGAATATAAAAGGAGAAATAACCTTTAAATTGACTTGCATATTTACAGTGTTTTCTAAAAGATATTCTCACCCCCATTCCTGTTTTTTTTTAATGGAGCAAATCACAGCAAAACACAAGTCATGAGGGCGAAGGAACTGCCTGCAGAGCTCAGAGCCATAGTTGTTGAGAGGCACAGATCTGAGGAAGGCTACAAAGATTAAGCAGCACTGAAGGTTCCCGAGAGCACAGTGGCCTAAAATGTCTTCTACAAATCCCAAAATCTTGAGTTGTTAAGAGTAAAACTGAGTGACTTTAGTTTGTGGTTGAAACCAAGGCTGTCCAAAAGGGGGAATGCATTCTGGGGCCCATCGAGGTCAGAAAATCGTGTTTGTAAAGTTAAGCTTTGATAACCATTTTTAGCTTTAATCGGAAAAAAAATCACTCTCATCAAAGCAACAAAACATGAATTTTATTTATTCATGTTGTATTATCTTTTTTGGAAGATGTAAAACCCTTTCCTCAAAACTGATTTACCCTATTATGTGTCATGTTAATATGGATAGGTACACTGGACTAAATGATTAGGAAAGTAATGTCAGACGTCAAAGCTAATTCATGATATCCACAAATGTCAAGATGCCACAAAATAAAGTAGCACAATATGGGCAAAAATAAATTGGTTACGGGGAAGAAATGTATATTTTCAAGTTTAGTTTAGTTTCGTTTCGTTTATTTCAGTCAATTTAAACATGAAGACTCAATTGCACACATAAAGTGAAAATTTATAAGTGAACAAACGTTGGGTTAATGCTTTTTCTGCATTAACACCAAACAATCAAAAATAATAATAATAATCTGCCCCTATAATCTGATAATCTGCTCGGTTTATGATCCTGATCGCTTTCTTTTGAAGCAAAAAATTGGATTTGCGATTGTTTTACATGTTCTTCCCCAAACTTCCACACAGTAAGCAATGTATGGGAGTATGAAAGAACAATACAACATATGCAGTGAATTTAGAATAAGATATTACAAGAAAGGCGCCGCCTCCGTTAAAATGAGCAATGTTGAGCATGTTGTGAGGCTATACTTTAGTATCGGTTTCACAAATAAGGAAATACTTCATCTTTTGGCATATCAGCATCAAATTGTTATCAGAATCAGGACAATACTCCGTCGTAAAGCCGCGGAAAGCAGAGTTCATTCAGGTAGACTCCAGTGCCGGACTGCTTCCTCGCTTGTCTTAACAGTTCAATTTGGCTCTTTCTGTTTGCAGACAGCAGACAATGATGTGCGGCTTTGCTTTCAGTCCTTCCGATAAAGCGTGTGACACGCGGAGATGTTTTTGCTGTCAATGGACCTGTTTTGATTTTCAAAGAACCGAATGAGTTGTTTCTCTTAAGATTGTAACTCGCGCGCAGGGGCATCTTCTCCTTTGTCTGTGCCTGACAGCGCTCGCGCCTGAGTTTGGTGCTTTGTCTCCAGTCCAGTAATAATCACATCATCCATGCGTGTATATTGTTCCAAATCGTCAATCCTTTTTTCCAGGTCTTCAATATTTTTATCCTTTTCTTTGAGAAGATTTTTAAGTTGTTTCACCTCATTCATCAGCTCCACCAGTTTTGTTTGTTTGACGAGTTTGCTTATCTGTTCCGTCATAAAGTTCAAGGATTTTTTTTTATTTCCTCCATTTCTTCTTCCGTCTCGGTTACACCTTGTCTCGTCTTTGGTGGCATTCCTTCTTATTTTATCTTAGTTTTTTAATTGTTTTCTGTCTTATCTGCTGGGCAGCTCAGACCACAGCATGCAGACGCAACACATGCGCAGTTAGTTACCTCAAGAAATAAAGGCTTGAAATATTTCACTCTATGTGCAATGAGTCTATAATTTATGGGGTTCACTTTCTGAAACGAGTGACAAAAAATATAGAACTTTTTCATGATATTCTAATTTTTTGAGATGCATCTGTACTCTTCTTCTCTGGAGTCTGGATTGATACCAGCCGCTGGCACTCACTCTGGGACCCTCTGCGTGAAGCTAACAGCTACTATGTCATCGTGCTTGAGGATCCATTTCATATCTGAACTAGGCCCACGTGTATGGAGCGCATAGGAAGCTCTGAAGTCATGAAGGGTCTCATCTTGATTTAGTGTCTTCAGGGTCCTCT
This sequence comes from Cheilinus undulatus, assembly GCF_018320785.1. Taxonomy (NCBI): domain Eukaryota; kingdom Metazoa; phylum Chordata; class Actinopteri; order Labriformes; family Labridae; genus Cheilinus; species Cheilinus undulatus. Next base: position 31,460,769 of record NC_054879.1, on the reverse strand, counting down.
CGTACTTGCTGTAGACATATTCAACTTTCGGACAGGTCGGTGATTCTTTAAAATGATCCACACAACAAGCTTTGACAATTTTCCAACAGTATAAATCTCTCGCCCTGTCGCCTTCATGGGTCACAACTGTGGAAAGGCTCTTCTGAACATATGTCACACCAATAGCACAATGAGATATATGGAAAATCTCATTTGGGAAAAAACGCTGAACCAATGGCTGTGAGACGCTATCCCAATCAAATGACCCATCTCCACAGAGTAAATCATTTTCTCTATAGATGGAAAAGCCTATATGTAGCCCAGTTGTCATTCTTAGTCTTCTGAACCAAATCTTGCCCCTGACGTTAAATTTCACCTCAAAGTCTGGGATGAAGCTGGGATAAATTGCACTGATTGCAATTCTGGCCAAGCCAGCAAGACATTTTAAGAGCCTGTAGATAACAGCTCTCCATATGTTCCTACAAAGCCAGGCACCTACTCTTGATAAGCTGAACGCAACGACAATTTCTACAAGAGTTCTGCAAGCAAGTTTGAAGAACAGCAGCTGTCCTTCCAAAATATATAGTGCAGCATTCACAACTAGGCATATTGCCTTAAATACCCAAACTGTAACTTCGTTCAAAATGCTTCCCCATGTGGCGTTGGCTAAAAACTCTCTGAGAAATGTGATCTGAGCCCTGATCCTGGAGCAAACGTCGCTCGCTCTTTCTGTAGCTTGGATCAGAAACTCTCTGAGGCTGTTGATGGTTCCTGCCGTGAGAGCTGTGATTTTTGCCCAGGCTTTCAAAAAAACGTTTGCAATGTTTCTGTATATTGTTCCATTAGGCTGTGGTGTGTCCGAGCTGTTATTATCTGTCCACGTAGTTATTTGTCGTTCATCATTATGAACAGTCCTTGCTGGTTTTGGTTCAGGAGGACCTGGTCTAATAAAGTCCAGAACGGATCTGGCAATGCTGCAAACAGCTGCTTGACACGTTGAGAAAAAAGGCATGTTTGCTGCACTGAGGGTGGGAGCTGAAACGAGAGTTGATCGTACTTTTTAAAACTAACAGGTTGAAGCGTTTCTGATAGCCCCTGTGCTCAGACGTTTTCAAACTAACCTGTGCGCCTATATGCTCAGAACAAAAGACAGCCGCACGTTCTGATCTTTGGCTTTGATGTGTGACGTCATCAAAGACGAGCCTGGGCCGCTGGCGTCGCGCATGCGCAAAACGTAGCAGCGGACCATGGTGGCCATAGACATACAGGCTACGTATATAATGTCAATGATGGTGGCTATCAACACGTACAGTAGATGAGCTTCTCAGATGCGTCACGCGGGCGCCATAGGCCAAAGGGTGAGTTGCGGCTGAATGGGGGGGAGCCAAGATGGCGGCAGAGGAGTAGACGCGTTGTAGAACTTTCCTCCGGACTTTCAAGAGAAAACATCAGCGAAACAAAGACGGTAATGCCACAAAGCTCAGCAGCTAAACGCAAAAGTTTATCCACTCCACCTACAACCACTACAAAATCGCCATCAACTAAAAAAGTTAAAATGGATCAAGAAACGGCGGACAACGTTGTAGCTGTGCTTCAGCTAGCTATCAAGGAGCAGGGCTCGTCAATCGGAAAGTCCACTGAGGAGCTTAAATCTTCAGACGATTTTCTCTCTGCCGATATTCAAGACATAAGAGAGACAATAAAAGTCACGGCTGAAAGAGTTAGCAAAGCTGAAGAAAAGATCCAAGCCCTGGAAAACAAAGTGCTGGAATTGGCGCGCTACAAACGACGATGGAAACTGCGCCTCCGCGGTCTCCCCGAGGAAGAGGGGGAGGATGTGAGAAAAAGGTAATGGACATGCAAAATCATAGCGTCCGACTACAAGAACAAGTTTGGGGAAGTGATAGACTCAGTCCATTGACTCGGTAGGAAACTACATGCCAAAGCTTATTCTCTTGAAGTCATTCTACAGTTCTCAATGAGACACTTTCGAGATCTAATCTGGAAACTATCCAAGCAATCTGATTACCCGAAGCAAAGAAAACTGCGCTTTAGGGAGGATCTGACTCCGGAGGACCGTGAGAAAAGGAACCGGCTGTGGCCACTGATCCAGCAAGCCCGCCAGGAGAAGAAAATCGCCTACTTTGTCGGAGGGAGAGCGTTTGTGGACAACAAGGAGATACACTGGCTGCATTCATGAAGAGAAAAACAAGCACTGGCTGTTCTGATGTTTGCTCTCAGTTTTAGACTGGTGGATAAGTTCTGCACCTGACCAGCTTTCAGGCTATATTGACAGTTGTTCTGTTTGAACTATTTCTACTATTAAGTTGTTTTCTGTTAATGCTTGAAGTTTAATAGACATTACAAAACGAAAAGCTTTATTTTTTAGGCAAAAAACTTTGATGCAGACTTCTGTCTAATCCAGGAAACTCACTCAACGGATGAAGACTACAACTTTTGGAAATCACAGTGGGGAGAAGACATATGGATGTCGCATGGTAACCAACTCAGCAGGAACACTGACTCTAAAACATAAATTCAACGGGAAGATAATACAAACTCAAGCAGACCCACATGGACACTATTTACTGATGGTTGTTTCGTATGAAAATCAGATTTTTCTAATAGGTAATGTTTACGGATTCAACAGTGCAAAAGATAATAAGGAGCTATTTGAAGCCTTAAATCTACATATTGAAGTCCTTATAGCCAGGTTTTCTGATTTAAAGATTATCTTGGGAGGGGATTCTAATGTTACTGTAAATGATGAAGTTGATAGATGGCCAAATAGACAAAGACAAAACTCTCATTGTTTTCATGAATGAAAGAGGGTTAAATGACGCATGGAGACATAAAAATCCTAACTCTAAGGAATTTACCTGGTCAAATAGGAATGGGACTTCACAGTCAAGAATAAATTTCTGGCTCATATCTGAATCCTTTTCTGACTTAAACAGTAGTGTTGAAGTTAACCCCTCGCCATTAACGTATCACAAAGCCATTCTGTTAAATATAAATATTTCATCTAACAGGATAAATAACATGTCCTGCTTACTGGAAGTTAAATAATTCACTATTAATTAATGAATCTCTGAATCTTATAATTAAAAACAAAATATCAGAATATTTAAAGAGGGCTGAAATTGAAAATGCTTATGGAAAATGTTGGGACCTTTTAAAATATGAGGTAAGAAAATTTTTATGGAAACAGGTGCGAAAAATTAGAAAGGAGAAGAGGATTACTATAAAATGTTATATAAATCTAGTGTTTCGACAACTGAACTTGAAGAGTTTTTTCACTCTATAGGTGAAGTGAAAGAAATTGGAGACGCTAACAAAGCAGTTTGTGATTCTAAAATCACTTTCTCTGACATTACTGATGCTATTAAGAAACTGAAATTAAACAAATCTCCTGGAGTGGATGGACTGACTGCTGAATTCTACAAGAAATTTTCAACAGAGCTCACTCCATTTTTGCTGTAGGTTTTTCTGGAGAGTATAGAAAAGGAGTCACTTCCTCCCTCACTATCCATGGGATTAATTACTCTCATCCCAAAACCTCAAAAAGAAGCTCGCATTGTAGATAACTGGCACCCTATTTCATTGCTAAACAATGATTATAAAATTATTGCTTTATGTTTAGCAGGTAAGTTGAAGCTAGTTTTAGATAGCATTATTGATGAATCTCAGAATGGCTTTATGACCGGTAGATATATAATCGACAATATAAGACTTGTCCTGGATATTTTAGACTACTTAGACTTAACTGTAGGTGACAGTTTCATACTCTTTTTTTGACTTCCATAAGGCTTTTGACTCTGTAGAACATCAATTTGTATTTAAGGCTCTTAAGGCCTTTGGTTTTGGAGAACAATTTCAAAAATCTATCCCTACATTATATGCTTTAGGAAACAGCTCAGTCAAATTACCCCATGGAACAACTAAAAGATTTGAAATGGAAAGGGGCATCTGTCAGGGTTGCCCGCTTTCCCCATACTTATTTTTACTTCCTATGCAAATTTTAGCAAACTTCATTTTAAAAAAAAGTAACCTAAAAGGCATTTCTATTGCAGGAAGGAAAATCTCCTTAAACCAACTTGCAGATGATACCACTTTATTTTTACAGGATAGAACACAGGTTGACATCGCAATTAAACTTCTAGATAAATTCTCAGCAGCATCTGGTTTAAAACTCAACCTCTCTAAGTGTGAATTACTTCCCATTGAGACCTGTAATGAATAAAAAGTGTCAGGAATTCCTGTTCAGCCTAAAGTGAAATACCTTGGTGTAAACATTATCGAAGACCAAAACTTGAGACCAAAGCTTTAGATGTTCCCAATGACATTTGTACAAAAAATCAATAAGATACTTTTTGATTTTATTTGGAAAAAGAAATCCCATCTCATAAAAAAAATGTAATGATTTATAAGCTAAGCGCTGGTGGATTTAATGTCTTAGACTTTGACACGTTACAATCCACTTTTAAAATCAAGTGGGTAAAGAGGGACCTAATACATCCAAATTCCTTATGGAACTTTATTTCATCGCATATTTTTGATGCACTGGGGGGGCTTAAACTTTCTGTTAAGATGAAACTACAGCATAGAAAAACTTCCTACTAAACTCTCCAGTTTCATAAACAGCTACTTTTATGTTGGTCATTGGTATACAGTCATAACTTTTCCCCACATAAATGTTACAGATGGAATAACAAAGATATTTGCTTTAAACGTAAATCATTATTCTTTAAGTACTGGGTGGATAATGATATACTTCTTGTCCATCAATTATTTAACAAGGAGGGGCAATTACATACTTATGGTGAATTTTTAACACAATTCAATTTCCCTGTAAACCTAAGGAATATGCAGTTGTTTTTGACACTATTCCATCTGGTATAAAAATTCTTATTTCATCTGCTACTAGAGATTGTGGACATCAAAATATTACAACCAAGTTATACATAGGTAATGCAGATCCTTTCTTAAGTTCAAAAAACAACAACAAATGTATAAGGGAAATTATTTTGAGAAATACTTGTAGTAAACCTGCATCTGTATTTGTCTGGAACAACTTATATTCTGATATTGACTGGAAAAAGACTTGGTTACTGCCCAGGAAATTTTTTGTCTCAAATAAGGTACGAGAAGTAGCACTGAAGATTTTACACAAACGCTATCCAGTTAATGCAATTTTTGTAAAGTACAGGCTAGACATTACCCTTTTCTGTTTATTTTGTCACAACACAGATGAAACTATTCTCCACCTTTTTCTGGGACTGCATTTATAGTCAGACCTTCTGGAATGATCTGAATCCCTTTTTGAATCAAAAATTAGATTTGCAACTTACGTTTAAAGATGAATTTGTACTGTTTGGTTTACTAAATGAAGTAACATCTTCACAGAAGAATTGTTATTAACCTGTTTATTATACTGGCAAAGTTACATATATATACTAGCAAATTTTTAAAACAGAAACCCAATTTTAATGTCTTCATCTACTATGTAAAGTCCTACCTAAAAACACTTGATTATTGCACAAATGCCAAAGCTCTTAAGACCAAAGCTTTTTGTGATAAACTGGATTTATAATTTATTTTACTTTTCTCAAATTGTAACTATTCTGTCTATATTTGTCTTTTCTAATTGCATTGCATTTAATTATCTGTAACAAACCTCGAGCCCTGTTTCAAAACTGTGATGTATTTGATAAATTGTAAATAAAGTCATTGTTTAAAAAAAAAAGAGAGAAAAAAAAGAGTTGTGGCTGAATGTAAGGAGGGAGGTCCATCCACGACGAAAATGCTCCTAACTCACTGGAAAATGAACCGATTTTCAGGCCGTTTGTTTTAATCAACAAGGTCAGACATTCATTTATCATCCTGAAACAATATGAAACAATAGCAAAAAGGGGCAACAAAATATAGTAATAATAAAATGGAGTAAATTGATGGGGGTTAAAAGCAAAAATGGATGTAAAGTTGCAAAAATGTGTTAAATAGTGGCAACAAAGGATGAGAAACTATAAAAATGGGTCACAAGTGGCATAAAAGTGATGTCTTTATTTTTCATTCCATGTGTCTTTCAATGCTCTTAATGACTTGTTTTTATATGTAAAGCACTTTGAAGTGCTTTCTGAATGAATGTTCCTCTAAATGTATTTGTCATGCCTTGATATCTAGATGTTTGGGGGCTTTTTGGGGGCTTTGACCTCATTTTTGGTGCCAGGGGTCCTTCCTGGGCACTTTTTAGATTGTCAAAATCATTCTTGTCCCTTTTTGTTAATGATAATATACTTTTTAATCATTAAAAAGAAGTTTTAGACAGGTATTTGAAATTTGTTGCTCATCAATAACTGCTGTTTGGGTCCCCCTTAGAGTATGAGGCCCCAGTCTTTATCTGAACCTAACGGTTGAACCACCAATGCCTGACCCTAATGGTCCTAATGCTGCAAAAACAAAGGGATTTTTTTTATTTTAATTTTTTTATTGGATGGTCGCCATCCTAGACTCATTACAGGTACATCAAGTTCAATATTTTTTGTTACTAATTTCAGAAAGTGAAACCCATAGGAGAGAGTGGGGGAAGTTGTGCCAGTTTTTACTCAAAGTGACTTTAAAGTTAGGCTATGGCAGTAATGCCTCCAACTTAAGTATGTACATATATTTCAGGATGTGGTGCATCCAAGGGAACAATAACTTTGGATCTGAAATAAACTGTTTAAGAAATATAACTTTAGGAAAAAAAGTGGTCTCGTGGCACAACTTGCCCTGGTGCGGGGTAAGTTGTGCCTTTGGGAAGAATACGTTGGGGTGAACTGTGCCAGTGATTATTGAAGATATTGAAGTAAAACAGAACATTTTAATCTCATTAACTGTAATGGTATATAAAAGCAAGACAAATTCAATACAAAATTACTCATTTAGGGTTTATTTAGATATCACCCTATTAAACTAATGGCATCAGTCATATTTTCTAGTTTTCGGGAAAACACAAAAAACCTAGATACACATTAAATGATATTTGTAATCACTTCAGGCCAAAAGGCTTTAGCATTAGATGCCTGTTGACATACATAGAACGCTGTCTGTCAGTGATATAACATATACGAATAAAGTGATTTAGGCCAATTTCTGAACATCCCATTGTGACTTACGCCACTTAAAAACTGAATAAAACTGCTCTTTAATAACAGTTTAAAGTCAAAACTGAAATCAGTGTTAGCTAAATTAAACAAATGGCAGGTAAATCAAACACCGATGAGGCATGCCCATCTCCTCACTCCTCCAGCTGTTCTTGGCCCGTCTTTGCTGGGTTCTAGGTGTGTAAGTCTAGGTGTGGTTGTGTGGATTTGTTTGGGTGGGTGTGTCTGGGTGAGAAGGTGTGTGGGTTAGGGTCTAGGTATGTTGGTCTGGGATTTGTGTCTCTGGATTTGTGGGTATTTGGGTCTGGTTGTGTGGGGGTCAGGGTTCGGGTGTGTCTGTGGGTCTGGGTTTGTGGGTGTGCCACTGGCACACCTTAACCCAGGCCCTTTGGCACAAATCACCCCAGCCCCACCATTTTCAAAAGCTAGCATGATCCAGCAGTTTAGAGCTAACATCATGTTAACTGTATAGTATCATTGTGTAGCCTACTGAAGCACTAAAACATGTGTGAAATGTTTTCAAACTTGTCTATGATTGTTCAGACACAACAATCAAAAAACCTTGATCATAGAAATTTTACTATGAAAGGCAAAAAACAGTTTTTTGAGCTAAAATGTGCTTACCTCACATGCCATGTGTATCACTTTTATGCAGAATGAGTAAAATGGATAGCTCTTCAAAAATATGTGGTCACATGAACAATTTCTTCTATGGTTTTCTAGAAACAAGGGGTGGCACTACTTCCCCGTTGGTACAAATCCCCCCACTCTCCCCCTATATCAACTCATTACACATAGAGTGAAATATTTCATGCCTTTATTTCATTAAATGTTGATGATTATGGCTTACAGATAATGAAAACCCAGCATTCGGTGTCTTGACCTGAACCCAATAGAGAACCTATGGAGTATTTTCAGGAGGAAGATGAGAGACACCACACTGTAAAAAAAATTCCGTTAAATTTACGGTAAAACGCTGGCAGCTGTGGTTACCAGAGATTTACTGTAAAAATTACGGTGAGAATGTATGAGAAAAAACGGTGGTTTCATTCTACAACTGTAAATATTACAGTTCAAACCTGTTTTTTTTTAACTGTAAATTTCTGTTAAAAAAATACAATATTGTAACCGTTTATACAAGGATTTGCTGTAAAAATAACAGTTATACTGTAACCATATTTACGGTAATTTGCTGTACAACTTACTGTAATTTGATGTAGAAATTACAGCTCTATTACAACATTTTCTACAGGGATTGGCTGTAAAAATAACGATAATGAAACAAACCTGTTTACGGTAAATTACTTTAAAAACACCAGAAATCCTGTAAACCTAAATACAATGTATCTCAGTGATAAAAACAGTAGACCCGTATAATGTTTAACGGTATTTTATTATAACTACTTAAATTTTACAGTAAATTACTGGCAGCTGTGGTTACCAGAAATTTACCGTAAAAAATACAGTACAAAACATGAGAAATTACAGCTGATGTTTGCAGATTTTACAGTAGTAGCTTAATACTGCCTTACTTTAAATTTTACAGTAAATTACCAGCAACTGTGGTTGTACTGTATTTTTTACAGTACAAAACATGTGAAATTTCACATGTAGTTTAGATTTTGTTTAGATTTTTGCAGTAGTGCCCTAATACTCCTACTTTTAACAAAGATTCAAGCTCTCTGATAAACAATAAGAAACTCTGCAGTTATACGTTTGCAATAAAAACCTTTCAACACATCTGATAACTTGTCTGTATACTCACAAAGCAGTTTAGATCTTGGAAGAAAAAACGTGTCCATATGTATGACAGGTAGTCCTTGGTGTAATGCATGAAGATGAAACAAAGTCACTTGCCCCTAAATGATTCAAGAGTAATGAGTCCAGTCTTGACTGAAGAAGGCCTTCCACTTGGGAAGCTTCACATGGCCAAGAAACTTCATCTTCTTGAAGACTCGAGCACAGTTCATCAGGTGTTCTACTTTGGACTGGCTCCATCCTCTCTGCAGGAAGTACATATACAAAGCAAAGTCAGAGTGATTCAGTGCTTCAGTTTAATGCCTACACAGATGTAAATTTGAGAAAACTAGGCTCTAATAAGCCATGCTTACAATCAGCACAACAGAATAAAATAAACAGTGTGTACAGTACATACAGATCATTTCTATAATAGAATATGGTGAAGAAACGCAAATGTACCCACAAGTGCCAGCTATTAAGTCAGCAATCACCTAACAACAGCCAATTACTTTTCCGTTATTGATTATAATGAGACAGTTATGACATATTAATTGCAATTTGCTTTTCCTTTATAGTTTAGAGCTGTGGTGCCCAGGCTTGTATCCACTGAGCTCCCCCCTCCTTCACATATCCAAGAAGATATGGACCCACACAAAAAAGTGACATAGCTATTGCTGTAAAAACTAAACATAAATTTGAATTGATGTCATTATTTAAAGCAGTTTTAATTTTGGCAGATATTTTTAATTTTAGTCTTAGTTTTAGTCTTTAAGTGAAATGAATTTTAGTTTCAGTCACATTTTAGTCATTTCTGTCCATTTAGTTTTAGTCCATAAAAAGTCCTCACATTTTAGGTTTTACTTTTAGTCCAAGCATTTATTGTCTTGCTTACATCTGGTACCAAGTCATAGTGGGAAGTTCTCTGCACCCTGCCAAACCTGGGGTCCCTGCTTTCTACAGCTGAGAGACAGAAGAGCTATAGCTGCATTGTTTTTTTTACAGAATTACCCACAGTGGAGAGATATCATGGATTTTGAATGTAAGAAGAAAACTACATTACATTCTAGTCAAAAACTAAACTTAGTTTTTGTCAGTTTTAGTCATCACAGATCTATTTTTGTTAGTCTTAGTCTAGTTTTTGTCATGGAAAACAAAGCTGTCGATGAACATTTTTAGTCATAGTTTTAGTCGACGAAATTAACACTGATTTAAAGCTACACACAATAGCCCAAACCACAAGTGTTAGCAAAAGACCTTGGTATGAACCATTCATAAGGGTTATATTGTGATTTTAGGTAGTTGAACCACAAGATAAATATTTGCAAACTATGCTCTTTATATATATATTTACTTGTAAGACCACCCAAATAAATATAGAATTTGCTTTTACATGTAAATATAATATATAATTTTATATATAATTTCTATATAATTTCCCTTCGGGGATGAATAAAGTTATTATTGTATTGTATTAGGGTAAGCCTACCCATTAAGCCCAGGGACCATTTAAGCCCACTTGCGAATTTGAAGTCAATTTAAAAAAAAAAAAAGAGGGGCCTGTCTTATGCTATACATTATTTTGTCCAATCACACAATTTCTTAATTATATGTCAGTTTTTGTTTGACACAATCACATTTGTAGATATTGAAAAAGGCCCGCCTACATTTGTGCAGTCTCAAGGAGGCTCAGATAAAGTCGCCTCAAAACTTTGGTGTTTTGGGACCCCTCAGAAAGAACCTCTTTTCAACCATTTTCAGCCACTGACTTGTTAAGTACATTCATATTATGTAATTTGAGAGATTATTGATTTGTTTTTTTGTGTATAAACAGGTAGTTTTTTGTAATTTCTTACTATTTAGTTTTATGTGAAAAGATGAGTCATGCTAGCTAGCGTAGCGAGCTAATCACTAGTCAATACATGTAGCCCTACTGACAGATACACTGCTTAATGATTAAAAATGATAAGTACACAAACTAAGTGTTTTCTGATTCATTTTACATAAATCTTACATAAAACTTTGAACAAGAATTCCTTGATAATTCAGAAAGTTTGGCAGAAGAGGAATAACTGTGATGGCAAGTTTTACAGCATATTTAGGCTACAGGCATTTCTTTAAACATTAGTTTAATTTTGGTGAGAACATATTATCTTCATTTCCCTGGTAGTCACTGTAGTACCATTTAAGCCCATCTTATGTGTTTCAATAGAAAAAATGAAATTTTGAGGTTTGATAGCTTTTGCTGTAATCCTGTGTTGGATGTTGTTATACTAACTTCATTAACACGAGTACATCACAGATCACACACTGCCCAGAAGAATTGTTATGTCAGTTAATTTTGCATAATTATTTGTTTATAGTGAGAAAAATGCCAACAAAAAGAGGAATTACAGCAACTGTCCTAAAATCATCATTGTTACAGCCAAACATTAAATCCAAGTTCAATAAGATATTGTTGATTCACTGTAATGTCATTTAATACTTTTAAAAACAAACACATTTTTTTATTTTGTCAATATTGAATCAAATTTTGTCAATATTAAATAAAATGTTCAATGAAATGTTAAATACTGAAGCCAATGAAAATTAGTTTTAGGCCTACTTAGTCATGTTTGTGGTGGTCCATTGTTACAAGCCAAACATTAAAGCCAAGTTCAAAATAAATTGTGTTTAACATGTATAACATGTTACTGAATTAATATATGTTTACTACTTGAAAAATGTAATAATTTTTAAATTTCTGTCAATAAACGTGGTTGTGGGCTTATTTGGAACACATGGGCTTAAATGGTCCTTACGTACCAATTAAGGCCATGCCATACTTTTGACTATATTCATAACATTTCTTTAATTTGTTCTTTACAATATGCCTAAGTACATCAAGATACCTTCAAATGAGGGATTAATCCTTCATTCTAACAAATGATCATGTTTATAAACCATCTTAGTATCTAGGAAAAATACGTGAACTTAGATTTTGGTGGGCCTAATGGGTACACTTACCCTAAATGCTTTGGGGTACAAAAGGATTTTGCTGTAACAAAGATGATGGGTGCTGAATTTTAAATCAATCATAATGAAAACATATGACTCACACAGAAAACTGTATTGGCCCCCATATGGTGTGATCATCAGAACACTGAGAACAAGCTGGACAAAGCAGTGGCATGGCAGTATTCTGGGTATTTCTACATGACTAGATTAATGCAGTGCTTGGTGTAAACTACATAAAATAAACATAAAATGGCTTCATGTTGCTTAAAGAAAGATAAATCTAAAGAATTTACTGAGGTATGTACAAATGCTGTGCAAGGCTTACCATTATTAATCCTTGATAACTGGCGTCTTTTTAGAAGAGAGGAATACCTGAGACAGTATAAAGTAATGGAGTCCTAGTCACTACTAGAAGAAGAAAAAGGACATTAAAAAACAGTGAGAAAAAATATAAAGACAAGGTAAAGCACCAAATCATGTCAACTTAGAAGTTTTGAACACTTATGTATGCACTGATTGCAAAGTACTATCCAATTTTTGAATTCACTCAAAAAAGGAGTGGACCCAATCTCTTCTTGTCCCGTGAGCTGAATGTCTTGTCACATCCCTTGTGTTTTGTGGCAGAAGCTTCAGCAGACACAAAAATGCAGACATACATGTAGAGTGATCCAGCTGTCAAGCAGTTATCAGATGGGTGTTGCTGTGTTTATATGTTCTTCTAAAATCAACACTAAGCTGTGACTGGTGCTACCCCCTCCACTTAGTGTGTGTTGATCCCACAGCTCTGTATGTCATCTTGCTCGCCCTTGCGCTTTTTCTGCTCACAACAGTTTTGGTTTAGAAAAAATGCTGCACATCTATTTTTTTTTGTTTGTTTTTTAAATTTGAAAATTTGGATACTATCAAACCTAAAAATCTGAACCAGAATCTTTATTGTCATTGTACACAAGTACAACGAAATTTTGCACAGTTCCATTCAGTGCAATTATTATTACCTCTGCCAAGGAGGTTATGTGATCGGCAGGGTTTGTTAGGTTTTTTTTGGCAACATAACCCAAAAAGTTATGGATAGATTCTGATGAAATTTCCAGGAAATGTCAGAAATGGCAAAAGGAAGAACTGATTTGATTTTGGGACTGATCCAGATCATCGTCTGGATCTAGGAATTTTTAAAGGACTCTTCACTATTGGGAGATAGGGCTAATGGCGGAGGTCTGCGCTCTCTGAGTGCTTTTCTAGTTTATTATTGCAACTGCTCTGGGATATGTGCTGTTTTTCAGTCTGTTAGTTTTGACTCTTATTGTCCTGAACCGTCTTCCTCAGGATAGCAGTTGTAACAGGTGACGATAACACAGTTATAAAAATAACTGATATTGTATCATATGATACACACGGCTGGAAGGAAATACAACATTTTGCCAGCATTACACTATACCATATAACTACCTCTAAAGAGGAAAAATTATTACCTCTGTAGGAACTCCTGAGTGGATCCCAATGCTGGTCAATGCATAGCATGAGCTGCCTTGAAGCCTAGCAAGAGGCTCCTGGGAGGATGACAAAAGTAGAAAAGAATTACAAGCAAATCATCCATTACCATCCAAATGAGTCTTTAAAGTGTTTCTGAGATCCACTTACTACAAAAAACAATACATGGGGTAGGCTTTCCACTGATACCCCATCTGGCAAGAATGTTTCAACAAGGCAAAAGAGGTTGTCTTCTTTTTTGTCGAAACAGGAGAGAAGGGGAAACACCATACCCTGTATGTCCTCTGAGCAGCCCTCCAACTGTCCTCTCTGAATCTTGAGCTTTGTGGCATCCTGCAAAAATCAAGTGAGCTATTAAATCTTTAGTGCCATGACACTGACGTGCACATATCCCCATTGTGCATTTAGGAGGTGCTGGAGCAAACAGGTAGTGCCCAGGACCACCACAGTCCACCACCACACTATCCACCTTATTCCTGGGGCCGCTACTGTAAATGTGAATATGGGCGAAACTTCCGGTGCCAAAACGGAAGTAGGCTACATTAAATACATGTATTCAAGTACAGCAACTAACTATAGACACTAACAAAGAACCACAGTTGTTTCAATAGGAATTCTTCTGGAATTTGTAAATATTTATATTTTTGTTATCACATGTTCACATTGTTTGTATTATAAGCTGTAGATAAGTAAATAAGGTGGATACCACATTATTCCTGGGGGTCTACTGTAGCTATGAATGGAAGTGGAACTTCCAGTAACAATAATAGCAAAAACATGATTTTTCCAAAGGCTTACTAAAGTGATTTAGTGTCAACAGTGGTTGTTCTGAAATAAATAAATATTTGCTGTAATAAATACTGCTTCATTTTTGTTAAATCAATGAGCTGAAAATTTTTAATCATATTTTCTGTAATGCTCAGTACCTGTTGCTATGTTCATGGTACTAATATTATGACAAAGTTAAATATGTCTCTCACAACATGCTGTCCACTGTCTAAATGCATCAGGGATGTGATTCTTTTAGTATTAATCTATCATTAAATCTTAATACAAAACTTGACATTTACCAAAATGAAGAGCTATAACTTGAGTCATGGATAATTTTATAAATATAATTCCCATATTTTAGAGGGATTAGTTTGTAAAATGAGAATTTCAGCAACTCTACAAACTAGAAATGTATCTTTTTATACTGATATAAAGCTAATAAAGTTAGCTAAATATGCCCGTGTATGTTATCTAAAGTAATGTCATCAATTTGAACTCTCCAGTAGAGGCTAGAGAAATAATAATATTATCCGTTTGAGGTTAAGCAGTCTAAGTTTATGTAGTTTGGTATTAAAATTGCTTTAACAGTCACGTTTAGCATCTCGTTTCTATGCAAAGTCCCATTTAGATAGAACGGAGCGGAAGTTGCGCCATATTCATGGAGAGGTAGGAATAAGCTGGAAAGCCTGCCTCAGGGGACTCTGAACACAGATATGAATATGACTCTGAACACAGATATGAATGTGACTCTGAAGGGGAAAAATCCTTCACCTTAGGTCGCTCTGAAGCATCAGTGCTGCGGCGGGACTCTCACTTTTTGGCTAGGGGACATCACGGTCCTCACGGTCACTCCCACCTCATCTGGAAAACTCCGTCCTTTTTCTTTCCCTCTTCCCTGTGTTCCCAGTACCCAACCGCCCATTTTTTGTGCATTTTTCAAAAGTCTGAAGTGGGCGGAGTTAGCTCTGAGCTTGGGGTTCGCTTATGGACCCCAACACAGCAAGTGTTAAACGTTCTCCACGCTAAAACGACAGCAAAAAATACAAATCAAACAGCAATGTTGGCTGGTCTAGGATTGAAACAAAATGCCTCCTGACCCATTCAACTTCTACCTATAAACACGTAGTGTTACTGAATGAAAAGAACTCAAGAAATATTTGACACTACGTCAAAAGAAGGTCTACATACCTTACCAATAGCTCGTAGGCTGATGCTACGGGTGACGTCGAATTAATACACGCCAATGTCCTGCTTTGTATTCCATCTTCGTTTGCAGCTCGTTCTACGAGCAGACAGCAACTTTATGAAATATTTCCGCGCACACGAGACCACAGAAGACACGAAAACGCTGTAGTTTACCAGGCAGCCGTTGGCGGTTTGATTTTCCAACGAACCACACACGCATGCGTATAAGGTCCTTCTTTCCCCGCGCCTGCGCGAAACCGTATTCGCGCATGGCAATTGACTGCAACCACAGTGCGCAAACGCATTTCGAGAAAGCAGCAATGTTTGTGTACATGGAAAGAGGTGACTGAAAACTGTTCACTCTGTAGCTCGTTTCCAAATTGTTCCATTTTAAACACCCAAATCGCTGTTCTAGTACAGACAGAATAGAAAACGTTCCTGTGTAGACAGGGTTGAATGGCGACGGGAAACAGTTTTTCAAAATTATTTTTATATATTTATTTTTTATATTGATACAACTTTATTGAACAGATTCCAATAGTTAATACAGCGTTGGCACATGAAACAAAACGTATTTACTAGACATAAATAACCCCACATACAGGTAAAGAGAAGTTTAGATTAAATTACATAAGGTATGAGAAGTAAATTAAAATTTCAGAAACTAAACCATGGTTTCATATTGTTTTTTTAAAAGAATTTTTTTTCCCTTAGAAATCAATTTGATAGACTATATGTACAGTTCCCATTCATTTCTAAAACTGATTATGGAGGGTTTCTTGTCATTCCATTTGCATTCATGTTTAAGTTATTTAACCAGTAAAAATAACTATTGTATTTATATAATGTATATACTATATATTCAACTGTATTATATACATATTATATATACAGTATGTCTCTCTCTCTCTCTCTCTCTCTCTCTTTATGTATATATAAAATAGTTCTTTCCAATTACCTTGTTATATTTCCTATCAGTAATATATGTCATCCAATTTCAGTTCTGAAGATTGACTGAAACATTAAAGTACATCAATGTATTTTGTGTTAGATGCATTAAAGGAAGTGGAATGGCTTTACAAATGCAATGGCATTCTTTGTGAGAGCAATTAACATCATTCTTTTCCAATAAATCAGTTAAACTAAAATAATTGACCACTTTCATCCATCAAATTAAGAACAAACAAAATGATTTTTGGTACCATTCTTGTTTCAATAAGGTTTTCATATTAACTGTAACTGTCCGTTTATTTCACAAGGCAGCATCATGTGGTGTGGCACTGAGAAACAAATGTGAACATAACAACAAATTGGTGCTTGTTCACAGGTTTTGCAGGTTGACAGGTTTTTGCTGTATTTTCTACAGAACTTTCCTGATCATGCAGTATTTATAACCTCTTGTCCCTGCTAAAATTACGGTATGTGATTGCAAATTTTTTCACAGATTTTTACTGTGAATTTAAATGTACATGAGAGAAAAGTCTGTAATTTTAACAAAATACTACTGTAATTTTTAGAGTAATTGCCCGTCTTGAAGATTACAGTATTTTTCCTTTATTTTCACAATCTTCTTTCATTTAAACGGTACAATTTTGTAATTATTACGTACTTTAATTGTAAAAATTTAGGTTTCATACCGTTGCTTGATTTACAGCAATTCTGTGTATTTTATACAGTAATATATGTTTATTTGTTTTAGGGTCTTTTACTGTTGCTATTTGACAGTCTTTTGCCGTATTTTCTACGGACATTTTTTACAGTGCAGACCAAGCGGCAACCTCCGTCCTGAAAAATGAAGCCAATGCAGAAGTGCAAAAAATTGCCATACCACAAGTGTCCACTTGAGGCTGGCTGCAGGAACACCAGAAGTCCCGTCTGGACACATGTTAAACAGCCGGTTTTGACAAGGGAAATAAACTGGTTTACAGCCTGGTTCAACACAACAAATGTGTCTCATTAGCTAGTGTCTTATTGTGCTCCCACTGTACGGGGGGTGAATTTCTTTGTACCATGATCGTTTGGATTATATTTAGGATGAAAGTTGATTGGCGTGTCTCATCTGATTGACAGACAGCTCGACAGGCAGAGGCTCCGTTTCTGTCAACCAGAACACTAGCTAGCAGGCTGACAGGAAGTCGCGCTTAGTGGGTGGGCTGTTAGGTTGATCCAAAGTTTGGTTGAGACCGCGATTTCAATATGGAAGCCTCAACAGATTGGCTTCAAGAGCCGTTTGAGTCCGCCTATTGTAAGCAGACGACTGACATCACACAGGGTTTGTCCAATTCTTCCTAGTCTATGCACCAGACCCAACAATGCCTGGCCGCTATCAAAGCAACCTGGGCTTCCATTACACCTGAGCAGTGCCAGTGAAGTATTGAGTGCATAGAAATAAATGTATACTCTTCAGCCTGACATTTCTGGTTTTTTTTTTTTTTTCTGAGACACTGAATTTTGGGTTTCATTATCTGTAAGCCATCATCATCAAGATTTCAAGAAATAAAGGCTTGAAATATTTCACTCTATGTGTAATAAGTCTACATAATAGATGGGTTTCACTTTCTGAAATGAGTGACAAAAAATATTGAACTCTTTCATGATAATCTAATTTTTTGAGATGTACCTGTACTCTTCTTCTCTGGAGTCTGGATTGATACCAGCTGCTGGCACTCACGCTGGGGCCCTCTGCCTGAAGCTAACAGCTATGTCTTTGCGCCTGGGGATACTTTTCAAATATTAACCAGGTCCACATGTATCGACCTCATAGGAAGCTCTAAAGTCATGAAGGGCCTCATCTTGATTCAGTGTCCTCAGGGTCCTCTTGTAATTGCTGCCGACATATTTAATTACTGGACAGGGTGGTGACATTTGAAAACATTCTGTAGTTAAAGTTTGGACACTTTTCCAACAGTATAAATCTCTTGCCCTGTCGCCGCCAATGGTCACAACTGTGGAAAAGCTCTTCTGAGCATATGTCACACCAATAGCACACTGACATGTAGCTACAATCTCATTTTGGAGTAAACATCCAACCCATGGCTCTGAGATGTAATCCCAATCAAATGACCCACCTCCACAGAGTAAATCATTTTCTCTATAGATGGAAAAGCCTATATGTAGCCCAGCTGTGCTGTGTCCTTTTCTGTCCAAAATATTGCCCCTGAAGTTAAATTTCACCTCAAAGTCTGGGATGAACCTGGGATAAATTGCACTGATTGCAATTCTGGCCAAGTCAGCAAGACATGCTAAGAGCCTAACAGCTCTCCATATGTTCCTACCAAGCCAGGCACCTACTCTTAATGAGCTGAACGCAACGACAATTTCTACAAGACTTTTGTAAGCAAGTTTTAATAACATCAGGAGTCCTACAAAATGCCATATGGCCTCAGCTATCAAAACTATTACTAATGCTAAAATTCTTATCCATGTGTCGCTGGCTAAAAACTCTCTGAGAAATGTGATCTTAGCCCTGATCTTGGAGCAAAAGTCTCTCGCTCTTTCTTTTGCTTGGATCAGAAACTCTCTGAGGCTGTTGATGGTTCCTGCCGTGAGAGCTGTGATTTTGGCCCAGGCTTTCAAAAAAACGTTTGCAATTTTTCTGCATATTGTTCCATTAGGCTGTGGTGTGTCCGAGCTGTTATTATCTGTCCACGTAGTTATTTGTTGTTCATCATCATGAACAGTCCTTGCTGGTTTTGGTTCAGCTGGACCTGGTCTAATAAAGTCCAGAACAGATCTGGCAATGCTGCAAACAGCTGCTTGACACGTTGAGAAAAAAGGCATGTTTGCTGCACTGAAGGTGGGAGCTGATCGTACTTTTTAAAACTAACAGACTGAAGCGAGACGTTTTCAAACTAACCTGGTTTTGATCTATGGCTTTGATGTGTGATGTCAGATCACAGCTGAGCCAGGGCCGCTGGCGTCACGCATGCGCAAAACGTAGCAGCGGACCATGGTGGCCATAGACATACTAGTATAAGCTACATATAATGTCCATGATGGTGGCTATCAACACAGTAGATGATATTCTCAGATGCATCACGAGGGCGCCATACTACTGTGGGGAGAGACTTGTCTCAAAAGTATGCACAAATATATATCCATGATTTACACGTTTTTCAGATCCACAAATATATTCACAATTTACAAATGTGTTTTTCAGATCCACAAATATATTCACAATTCACAAATGTGTTTTCCAGATCCACAAATATATATCCACGATTTACACATGTTTTTCAGATCCACAAATATATCCATGATTTACACATGTGTTTTTTAACTTTGTGTGTGCATTTATCATTTGCAAATCTTCAATTCTGCTTGTGAATTGTCGAAAGTGCGTTTGTGGATCAACCGGCACGCGCATTTATTTTTGAGACAAACATCACGCAGTTTTGAAGAGATTCACACACACAAGTGGAGTATAGATATTCACAGGTGTGGTACAGTGCCACTGGGCAGCAGTGTTGCTGTCTCCATTGAGAGCATAGACGGGTTTGGTGACCCGGAAGTGGTCCATGTTGTGTTGGACAACTTCTGCCTAGCGAGCTAATGAACGAACAATGGTTCAAGTTAAGTCAAAGTGTCACTGCAGGGTGCCTTTCTGCACATCTAACAAACAGCACCAGCATTATTTAAGTTTTCACGGCTCCCCCAGTGATTTGGCTGAGAGAAGACAGTGGATTCAGGTTATTTGCCGTGAAAAATTAGTTTACGAGAATTTGCCTCATAAAACGAGGTCGGCCAAGATGGTGGCTTGAGCAACCATGCACAAGGACGCTCTGCACCAAACTTTATCCAGTTGCTTCAAAAGGAATTTCTTTGGCCTATTTGTTCAATATAATGACGACCATGACCCGGCGTGCTCATAGAGCGAGCTTTGCCGCCTGTGTAGGGGAAAAAAGAGACATTGCCTCCTGGAATATGAGCTATGCACGAGCACTCGAGGCTGCGGGGCATGACTTTCGAGGAGGAATTCCCACCACTGCCGGTAACGCCATCTAAATCTCCAGCAATGAAGAAAAGGCCTGTGAGGCTGTGGAGAGCACCTCGCTTAGTATGGACATGCACAAACAGTTTGAAGAGGTAAAGATGCTGAGGTAAAGATGCATCATAGGGCCACCATACTCAGCAAATGTTAATTTTTGGAAGCATATTTACTTTATAGAGATAAATCAGTTATACACAAATTATAAAGGCTACACAACTAGAAAAGCACTCAGAGAGCACAGACCTCCGCTATTAGCCCTATCTCCCAATAGTACAGAATCCTTTAAAAAATTCCTGGATCCAGACGGTGATCCGTATCACTCCCAAAATCTAATCAGTTCTTCCTTATGCCATTTCTGACATTTCCTGAAAATTTCATCAAAATCCGTCCACAACTTTTTGAGTTATGTTGCTAACAAACTACCAAACTAACTAACAAATGAACCCACCGGATCACATAACCTCCTTGGCGGAGGTAAATATATAAATGGAAAAATTAAGAGATGACTGAAAAATGACCAGTTTTGGTGATTTTACTAGGTTTTTCAGTAAAATGAATTGTTTCATTTTATTCTATCAACTGCTGACAACATTTCTCCCAATATCCACATGAAAATATTGTCACTTGGAGCATTTATTTGCAGAAAATAAAAATTGGTCAAAATAACAAAAAAGATGCAGTGTTTTCAGACCTTTAACCAATTCAGAGAAAAAAAAGTTCCTGTTCATTTATGAACAACACAATACTAGTGATTTAACTTAGGAAGAGTTCAGAAATCAATATTTTAGTCTTTAGCAAGCCGTAACTTCTTAAAACATTATGAACTGCCCTGTGAACTCTACAGGCTTATTCCCCCTATAAAAGACTGAGACAGAACCGTAAGATAAAGACAAATTAGTTCCATTTATAAAGAAGGTTTCAGGTTAATATGTTTATTTACACCCAGAGAGATCAGTTATATTACAGAGAGGCACACCAGGGTTCCACATTTTGAGAAAATTGAATATTTGAGAAAATTAAGAATAAATTTACTTTTTTTTAACACAGTGGATAACAATATCAAGTGGTCGCACCTCTTCCTGCGTCCTTCCCTCTTTTTTCTCTAATATTATTGCAAACATTCTGTTAGTGAAGAGAATGATGTGGAAGAAGTTGCTGTCATGTTAAAAAGAGGTGAATACAATCAAAAAGATTTTGAGAATAATGCTGCCGTTTGACATCACTGCCATGGGTGTATTACACAACAGTTACAGTCTGCATGGGACTCTATTGTTTCAGTTTTTAATGTAAAAAAATGTGTCTCACTGTGTAACACACAATATATCAATATTGATCCAATAAGATCAGAATATCTTAATATAATATGATTTCTTTAAGATAGAAAACAAGATGTCAGTGTTTTACTATGATCTTATTCGAACATCTTATTCAGATGATATTTTGTGTAACTTTTGGCTGAAAAAAAAAACTCATGTGGTCTTAACAGTGTTACTAAATGCACCATTGGTCTGTTGTCAGTGTTGGCTTTTTCTTACAGTCCTGCTGGCATTTTTAGCTCCCACTATTACTAATTAAGCTCCCCCATAATTACCTGCCACTGAGCTACTGAGCCTTTCTGTTTGATTAAGAACCATCCTCCTCAGGGCTGCCTCGGTCCAGATTAAGAGACATCCACCTCCTAAAAAAACCCACATGAAAACATTTACAGATGGTAGGATTTGCCTCAGAGGTGAAAGATGCTGCTGCAGAGTCAAAGTGACATTACTGTTAACACTGATTTAGTTATTTTGGATCAGAAGACCTCCGGAAAGCTGGGCTATATCAGGGCCCTTTTTGGTGGTAGATTTAACCAACAGAAAACAGCCCTCAAATCCCTTTAGTCTTTTGCACAGAGAAAAAAATGATCTGGGATAGATAATATGATTAGGCATACATTATGTCCAAAGGTGTGTGCATTTGTCAGTCTTCACTCAAGTCAGATGTTGGTGTTTAATAGTCTAAATAACCTGCAACCAGATAGACTGTTTCACTCGTCTGCATTGGACCTATTTTACATCCATCTAGGCAACAGCCCAAACATGGTGTTTAGGATGGGTGGAGCCTTAAAAAACAATTCATTCATTCATTATGGACCTATCAGAGCAACAAAACATGATGTTGTAGGCGTTCGCCACCCAGGCTAGAAAACTACATAACATGAAATCAACCAGCAGCCAATATAGTTCAATCAGGAGAGAGTTAATACAAGGTCAACAATAATATTTTGCAAATTTAATGAAAGAGGACTGTGAAAAGTCTTTGGTGATTAGACTACAGTGTGATGACTTCATGTACTTGAAGGGGTAGAGCAGCAAACAGCAGGACTAGGAGTGCCCCCTATGGAATCTAGACATTGGTGGTGGTGTTGATGAGGGATCAGATGAGGAGTGGACTTCTGAGAAGCTGGACTTCTAGGAGGAGACTGAGGTATGCAGGATGAGATGAGCAGAAGAACTGTGAGTGTCTAGACTAGATTCCGATTAACTGAATGGAGATGGCTGGGGTGGAGGATGGTTGCAGCATCCACACTGAAAGAACAGGCTGACTGTGGAAGAGTGGACGATAGTTTTTAAATATAATTGGTGCATGATGATTGGTCAAACAAGGTTGTGGCAGAATCTTATATTATACTTAAGAGAGTGACTGCTCATAATCAGCTCATCACCAGAGCAGGAAGAGCAGAAGAACCTTCGCTGAGCTCCATTTGTTCATAATCAGAAAAAACACCTTTTCCACCAAGAACAGTTTTTGGTGCAGCTCTGCCCTCTTATTACAATAACCCGCCCATCTCCAACCTTCCTTTTATTAATAAAATCATAGAAAAAGTCATCTACAATCAGCTATATATTATCTAAGGGGGTAAAATATGTCCCCTTTAAATGAAGACATCAGCTAACAACAGAATGTACTGAGATGAACTGAACGATGTTTTTTGTAGCATTAGGGGGCAGGGCAATTTCCCACGTGACAGGCCATTCCATCCTCTCCACTCCCAAATTCTGGAGGTATAGTCTCTGATAAACCCTGCTCCGGGCGAGCGTTGTCATCTTGGAGGATAGTGTTTGGTCCCGGACTTTGGAGATATGGGATTGCCACTGGTTGTAGAATCTCATCTTGATATCTCTCTGTATTGAGACTGCCTCAAATGATGACAAGCCTCGTTTTTCCACTGAGGGAGATGCCACCCCACACCATCACACTGCCTCCACCAAAAGATGTTATTTTATCGGTGCAGCAATCAGCATTGCATTCTCCACATCTTCTCTACACTTTGACCACACGAGCCAACTGCTGTAGGCAGATTCTGGACTCATCACTGAACATAACGTTCCTCCACATGTTCAGGTTCCAGTGCACATTTTGCCGACACCAGCTCAAGCGGGCCTGATGGTGACGGCAGTCATAGCAGGCCTCCTGGCAGCCCTATGAGACAGGAGATTGGCTGCGTGCAGTCTGTTCCAGATTGTCTGGGCAGAGAGCCGTCGACCATATCATCCTGCAAACCTTGACTGCAAATCTGTAGAAGAAAGCCAATGGTACCAAAGTGCTGACAGGGTGAGGAAACGGTCTTCTTGGGGTGTCGTCTTCTTTGGACACCCACTTTGCAGCCTATCTCTGACAAGCCTCTCCCTTCTGGACATAGGTATAAAGTAGTAGCCTGTAAAAAAAAAAACAAGCAATATAAGAACAGAACATTTCCATCTTGATTTACCTACCATGTTTTAGCTATTGACAGTATTGTTATTTTATCCTGCTTTTGCATTTACATACCAAATTTTCACTGATCCAAGTCAAATTCTTACTTTTATTTTATAGATCACAAGTTTTGTCTTTTATTTATGGTTTCCCCATTTAGCTTTAAACACTAGATCACTTTATCATATTTTGTCCTGTCCTGTTGATTGTGTTTGGAGACCTGACAGACCTGAACAAAAACACTTTTTTGAGTTAAAAACAACCCATTTATTCACAAAAAAAACCCCATCCCAGATCACTTCTGACCCAGCACACTTGCTGTTGCGCTGAGATGGCATGATGCAAATCATTCAGAGGCAAGAGGTCTGGATGGGTGAGGTCTATATCCAGGAGTTCGCCAGACTGCAGCTAACCTGACACGCCAGATGGATTTGTTTCACGCATCCATTTGGAAAACCTTTCATACACAGCGTTTGGGAAAGAGCAGAGGCTTTGTAAAAAAACACATCTTTACAGGCTAATCAGAGCAACAAAACACGTGACGTAGCCGCTACCGAGTAGTAAATCCATAGAGAACTGCATAACGCAAACTATAGACATGTCAGTACACAACTTTTGTCATTTTTAAAAAGAAAACAACTCAATGTTGTTCTTTGTTCTTCATTTAACGAAGAAATATCATCAAATTCTGATAAAACCAGCGCTTTAGCTGCATCCATGCTAATGTCTTCCACCATATCTGTACCAGGGCTCTTGTTGCAGCTTGCTTACATCATGACTCTGTCGTGCCTGAAAGTACTGCCCCTCGTCGCTGATTGGTCCAGCCTATGGCAAGCGGTATAAACATTTAAAAATCAAGTTTGACTATCCGGAATTCAAATTGTAGATATCTGTAATTCAATTTCGCCTGGTCAAAAAGAACATTTCGGATATCCGAAAATACATTCTGCCTATCCAAAATTGTCATTTAAGATATCTACAACGTCATTTTGACTAGGCGAAATGACGTCACTTTTGCCATTCATGTGAATGGGGTTCGTCATTTCGGATATCCAAAATGTGAATTACGGATATCTGCAAATGAATTGTAGATATCTGTAATTCTAATTCACGATATCTCTAATTACATTTTGACTAGGCAGAATTAGAATTACAGATATCTTTGATTGGCATCAATTCTATACAATTCAAGACATCTGTAATTCTAATTCTGCCTAGTCAAAATGTAATTAGAAATAGCTTGAATTAGAATTACAGATATCTACAATTCATTTGCAGATATCCGTAATTCACATTTTGGATATCTGAAATGACGAACCCCATTCACATGAATGGCAAAAGTGACATCATTTCGCCTAGTCAAAATGACGTTGTAGATATCTTATGTTAAACCCGCTTTCCATACCTGCCACTTTCTAGGCCTAAACAGTTCAGACTGGAGCTTTGCAAGATGGATTTGCCAGTGAGAAACAAGGAAATTGGCGTATCCATCTGCTTTGCAAGGTTAGACTGCAGCCATACCGATCTCAAACAAGAGTAGATTTGGCAAATTTTTCATGGGCGCAACCCACATACTCAGCTCTGTTGCTCATCCCACAAATGCATGTTCCTCACAAATGTAACACCATTTAAAGGGTAATAAACAGGCTTTCTAACAGTATAAGATTTATTTCCAAGAAGCATTGTTACAACAAAGAAGTTATCTACCAAACACAAATTTCCTTACTTTTTGTTCTAAGTTTATATGAATCAAAGGTAGTAATTTATTTGTAGTTGGAAAGACCCAGGGTAGCTGTTTTCCACTTGACTTCATTCTTCGTGCCAAGTAAAGATAAAGTAATTATTTACTGACTGTAGCATTGTTTTAAATAAACAAAAATCACAGTAATATTGATCATATCTTTAAAGTAAGCAGCAAAGCAAGAGTAAAAATATATATTTAAAGTATTTCCATGAAAAAGAGGCTTCTCTGACTGACATCTCATTGATTGAAAGTGGATTTAATCTGATTGTGTGTCCACTAAGTGTGCTTTTTACTGGTTTTTACTGGATTTACTGGTGTGTCTTCCAGCCCCCATCTCTCTCTTTCTCTCTCCCTCCCTCTCTCTCTCTCTCTAACACACTCAGCTGTATCCTTGCACAACCTTGATGTGATGTTCAAGGTGAGAGGGGGAGATGCCTGTGGGTGTGTGCGCGTTGTGTATATGTGTGTCTAAGTGGGTCGTTGCAGTGCTGGCTCGCGATTGGCTGGATGTCCTGAGGAGCAGAGGAACCAGATTGGTTTGCTGTAGCAGCAAACGGAGGAACAGATCCACTGGGACCTGGGAGCTGCAAGGAACTCTGGGTAACCGCAGCAAGGCCCTATGCGGAGAGCAAGAGGGGGAGAGGGGGATGGAGGTGAGGAGTGGAGGACAAATTCACTCTTTTTTCTTTACCTTTAAAGTCTTGAATAGACCTCAAAGTTTCATGTCTATGGTATGGGGCAAAGTTTATAGGGAATAATAAAGTGATACAAGATGTCAACTATTTAGAGTGTTGGATTTTCATAAAACACAACAAATGTTTTAAATGTGCTTTACCTCATTTTTGGACTACTTTTATGGCTGCAGATACTTTCTATGTATCTGCTATATTTTGTTCAGTCATGATTACCAGCTAATCTAATGCTAAGTGGTGCTGTAAAGGTAGTACAGGTACAGTTTATGGCATTTTACTGAAAGAAAGAGGCTCTAAGAATAACTCAAACATGTAGGCTTTAAAAGTATGCTGAAAGACACTGAAAATGTAAATTTAACAGAGGGGAACTGGAGAGTCTGCTCATAAAACTTTGATTTTATCACTACAAGAAACCTCCTTTAGATAGAACATGGAAATAAGACGAGCAGAAATCTGTATAGCTGTTATTGCATATGCCCAGTAATGTACAATTTAAAGTAAACACAAACCTAATGGAGATGAAACTAAAAAGAGTATTGCAGATGGTGCATGAGTTATGCAGGGGTGGCGTGAGGAAATGATGTGTGTACGGTTTTCTCTGACACTTATCTTTTGTGCTAATGGCAGTAAACAATTAATCAGCTGTCCTCTGGCTCATGACCAACCAGGGCCTGAGACTAGTCTTGTTGTCCCAAAGAAGATTCAAAATATGCTGCTGGTGTACACATTTTTTATTTGCATGTATATCAGCTATGTGTTTATGTAAATAAGCGTTCATTTCAATGGCAGGTTTTTCATGCTATTACTATAATAATGCAAAGTCTGACAGCTGCTCTGGGTTTCTACTCTGTCAAATTAGGATCAGCTTCATTCAAGTGCATAAAAACAGCTTCAAATATGAGATGTGGTTGCTAAAGAGAAGAACATAATATATACAAATAATTTTTACATGATGGCAAAATTTGGTGATTGTAATTCCAACTGTGGGATTCTCTACTGAACTGTGATAGAGTAACTTACAGCATGACATACCTGATCAGACAAAATATTATGAAACATGACTGTCTGCTTTATGGTGAAGGAAGAAAAAAAGGTGAAGAAATATGTGCCAAAATTGGGGTATTTGGACTCAGAAGAGATCCATACTTTTAACTAAAGACAAAGTGGACCAATGACATTGATATGAGGCCATAAGAGACATATAAAGTGCTTATAATTAGTATTCACCCCCTTGGATGTTTTACCCTTATATTGATTTTGTAAATCTACCTTGATCAATATACTTAAGCTTTTTTTACGCAAAGGAATGATTTAAAAAAAAAAACATTCTAATGTCTAAGTGAAAACAGATTTCTACAAAGTAAGGTAAAAAAAATATAATGTAAAATAAGTGACTGCATAAATATTCACCCCCTTTAAAGTGACTGACCTAATAATTCGTAAAGACTGGTAGAAATATTGCAAAAATGGCAAGAGAAAGTGGTAAAAAAAAAAAAGGGTTGAAGAGTGGCAAAATTTGACGAGATCTGTCAAAATTGGTTAAAAAGGACAAAAAGGGGCAAACGTGAGTAAAAGTTGCGCTAAGGTGTTAAAAAGTGACAAAAATAGGTTGAGAGTGCAAGACATATGTCCTTAGGGGCAATAGAGGATTCATACATGCATGCATGCATTCATTGATTCATTCATTGAGAGGCAAAAGGGGACAAAAACATATTAAAATGGGTTAAAAATACACAAAAATTATGCAAAAATGCCAGATGAAGGCACAAAAATGAGTTGAGAGTGGTGTAATAGGGCAAAAATTATCAAAAATGGGTTAAAATGGCAAAAATGTTGCAAAGATGCTGGGTAAAGTTGTGAAATGAGGTTAAAGTGGTAAAAAGTGGCAAGAATGTAACCTGACATGCCAGATGGATGTGTTTCACACATCTGCTATACAGCTTCTATAGGAAATGTTTGAGAAAAGGCAGAAGCTTTGAAAATAACTTGGAGTATGATTGGGTGAACGTTCTGTCTATCACATCCCTACGGGCCAATCAGAGCAACAAAACACATGACATAGCAGCTATCAAGCTGCGTGTGCGCAGCTACAGAGGAATAACACGAAACATGGCGACCATAGACATGTCAGTACTCGACTTTTGTCGTTTTTGAAAAGAAAACAACTCACTGCTGTTCTTTGTTTTCCTTTTAACGAAGAAATATTGTCAAGTTCTGATAAAACTGGCGCTTTAGCAGCATCTAAGCTAATCTCTTCCTCCATAACTGTTTCAGCTCTTGCTGTTGATTGTTTATGTCATGACTCTGCTGCGCCTGAAAGTACTGCCCCTCGTTGCTGATTGGTCCTGTCACTTTCTAACTGGTCCTAAACAGTTCAGATGGGAGCTTTGCAAGATTGATTTGCCAGTGAAAAACAAGGAAGCGGGCGTATCCATCTGCTTTGCAAGGTTAGCAAGAATGGGCTTAAAAGGGCAAAAAAATCAATCAATCAATCAAAAAATCAAACAGAATAAAGACTGCAGAAATGTTGCAGAAATGGTGGGATAAATGGTGAAAAGGGTTAAAGAGAAGGATGATTGAGCTAGAAGCATAGAGTTTTTAGAAATTGGTTTAAGGGGACAAACAGGGCAAAAATTGTCTGGAAAAGTGGTGAAAAGTGAATGGGTTGAAAGATGCCAAAAGGTGCAAAATGGGTTAGAAATGTCTAAAACATTGCCAAAGAGGGCCAGATGAAGCTCTGAAAAAGTGTGAACAGTGTCAAAATAGGTTTAGAGTGGCAAACATGTTGCAAAAATGGCTGGATAAGGAAAAGCGGGTAAAAAGTACAAGTGTGGCAAAAT
This sequence comes from Cheilinus undulatus, assembly GCF_018320785.1. Lineage (NCBI taxonomy): Eukaryota > Metazoa > Chordata > Actinopteri > Labriformes > Labridae > Cheilinus > Cheilinus undulatus. The sequence goes on along the minus strand of NC_054879.1, from coordinate 31,431,466 downwards.
GTGGAAAAAATGTGTTAATATCAGTATGAAATCACAATGGGGGAAGGGCCATTCTCTGGGTTTCTCAGGCATCTGGCCGTTTCTGTGTGCAGGCCTGTTTATTAGAAATACAGCTCTTTTCAAATGAATTGACGACATTTTCTTTTTGCTCCATACTAATTTCTGTCATCACTATGAGCTCTCTTCCACTCAGTGGCTGGAATTGCAAGGACTTGCACTGACTGTGACCTCATGTGCATATCCACCATAGATAGAACGGCCATTCCCATCAGACATAATGATAATGGTTGGTGGGCTGGTAACCCAACATGGCTGCAGCTTAGTGTCTGATTATGTTTTTAAGGCGGTTTTCTGTGTGACTCTTTAAATTTTTAAGTGTTACCATAACAAAGATATATTATTTGCCAATCATTCCAGTTGTATTTGGATTTAAATTCCCTCTCTTGTGCCCTGCCAACCTTTTGAAATGATCTTATTCGAGTCTGAGAGTCCAGTTGGAAGTTATGCAGGCCTGTATGGTTGCTCTGATTCCCCTTGTAGATGTAGCATGAACCAGACACAAGCCTGTAAATGCACATAGTTTCCCTCTCTTTCTTCTTTATAAAAATTTCCCTTAATGGTATGCAAACTTAAGCTTTCATAAACTGTAGCCATATTCACACTGGTCCAAAAGTAACAAAAATCTCCAGAATTTATCTGGGTGAGCTGCATGTGTGAATGCAAACAGCAGAGGTTTTCACACACTGAAATTTTCCCACTTGCCCCCCTGGTATTTCCCTACTTACCCCTCCATTGACAGACAGACTGCAGGAAAGCTTCCACCTGTGAGGGACAAGTTTGATCAAACAAGTCAGGAAATCTTCTGGGTAGGTTAAAATCTTCAGGGTTGCATGTGTGAAAAGGGCTTGTGGAAGTACTGGACATAGCTGCATAGATAAAAAAAAACCACGAGTGTTCAACTATTTTCAGAAAAAGCCATGCAAGGTAAGATTTAGCAACTTTTACTTAAACCACAGGAAATAGCACATGTGGAGTGAATTTTTCAGTAGCAGGATATTGCCAGTATTTATCTCATTAGTTTTTCTGGCAAGAATTTCCTTCGACCCATGCAGCAATGTGGTTCCAGTTTTTAGGCTCATCAGGGTTTAGCTACAAAAATAACACTGTGGGTAGATAATTTAATAATTCATTTTTGATTTTGGCTTTTTGTGGGATATGTGGATGGTAAGAAAAAAATGTATTCCCCTCAGGATTGTCTTTAAAAGAGAAACTGTGGACAGAGTTAGATGAGCCTCTGGAGTGGAGCTGAAGTGTCTCTCTCAGAGCTCAGCTGTGAAATGTCACAGCTCTTTGACATCATGTTACCTGTCTGTGGCATGAACTCGGGTCTTGAAGGGTCGGTGGGTTATCTGAGGTCAGGGATCTATTATTTTCAGGCTCAAATTTTAAGTTTGTTTGATTGAGTCACTTTAATCTGTCTCACCAGAAGAAAATGCAAAGTGCAGCTGCCAAAATCTAAAGAAAGTAAGCTGTAGACTTAATGAAATGTTGATGTGCTTCTCCTGGTTGCTTTATTGATTAGCCTTTGGCTCTGTAATTAACGTTCTAAGAGACATTGATTGATTCTAAAATGAGGTACATAAAAAGCATGAGTGTCAAAACACACTTTGAAAGGTCTGAAATTACCCTCTTAGCATCCAGTTTATAATTAGGTAACAATATGCAACTTTTACACCTTAAAACCAGTTTCAAAGTCAATCTGATTGGACCACGACTTTCAGCACAGAGAATATCATTCATGCATTTCCACAGAGCTTCCAAGTCACCTCTTTTCAAGCTCATACACCAGACATCAGCTAAAAAGAAGTGTGTTAACCTGTACAGATTATATCTGATACAATGGTCAAGCAACAGAAGAAGACAGTGATAAGATGAAGTAAGGAAATAGGCTGGCAAGATGTTAATAATCACAGATTGTGACGTTAGATTGCATAGTTAGTCTCATCGTTGATGGATTTTTTTGCTGCTTTGAAGTTTGCCAGAATTGTAACACAATTTTGCATACAAATAATTTAAAAAATGTCCCCTTGTGTCAAAAAGTTGTCTTCATGTTAGCTTTTTCAGTTAGGAACCTTGCAAACCTTTCTCAACCAGCATGCAATAAACTACCTTCTCCAATATAGTCATCTATGAGACTATAGACGTCACAACTGTTGATTACACTTTTACATACTTTAAACAGTTTTGCAAGCAATGGGCTTTAGATGCTAGAAGAGTCATATTTGCATACAACCTGGTTGTATTAAGACTTATGAGTTTGTTGCAGTTTCTGTCTGTTAGCTTGTGTTTGAGAGCGAAGGCCGTCTCCTCTTTGTGACGGATGATGGTGCAAGGCATCAGGGCACTCAATAGGGGACAGGGACAGGGTGCAACAATTTTGGATTTTATTGAAATTATGTATATAGTTATGATTTTTTTCTGACCCCAGTTTCAAACCAGTACACCCAAGAAGTCTGCTAAGAAGTACCAAGGGCAATTGGAGCAGCAGTGTGGCTTGCAAATCGAGACAGACATGCTGCCAGTTGTAGTAGTAAGACCTACCTCGTCAGTCGACACACTTCTTTGGTTTCTCATAACGTCTTTTGCCGCTGTCACCTTCACCACCCTCTGTTAGTAGAGGTCCAACAAGAGGTTGTGTTTTTTATGACTATTCAAATGCAACAAGAGACTTTTCGTCAGTGCAAAGCACACCAAACCAAATGTTACATATTGTTACTTTAATTTGTAGCTGAATACACATACGCTCAAAATCACACAGCCAGATTCTGCACTGTTATATGTAAGTTAATGTACTGTTTATGTTGTTTGGTTTCTGCTTGTTGTGATACCTTTTTATGAGCTCCTATATGCAATTATTATAAGTGTAATATAAACCTGCCTCATTTATGCTATATCATATTCAGTGGTGTAACGGTGCCTGTAGAAATAGGTAGAGTATATTAATTAATACATTTTAAAAGCAGCCTATCCAGCAACTGCCCTGTGTCATGAATATCTTTCATATCAAGTTCACCTAATGAAAGGCCTTTAGTATCAAATAATGCCACCATACTACAGCTGCTTCAGGCAGTAAGGATCGTTATGAAATTAACAGTGAAAGAGGAGCAGATTTTACATCACCACTGACCCACCGACAACTCTGTAATGCATTTTAAGTGAACTATTCCCTACTCCTCAGCAGTGTTGGGGTATTATGTTACAAAGATTGCTGTCAAAAATCAACATTAATTGTAATCGTTTCGTTGACAAAACCCAAAGAAAATAACACATGACTATGTTAAACTATTTAAGTAGTTACATAACTAACATTTTGCCATTTTTTAGTTATTATATGCCAATCTAATTTTAACAACCTCAGAGCAAAGAAAGCCTCGCCCCTTAGAGCTTCTCTAGTGTTGATTCATGCAGGACATGGTAGTCATACGCCTAGTTGTGATCTGCCAGCTTATCCTAATTATTGCCTCCCAGCTCTCACAGCCAATCACAGCTCTTTTTCTCAACACGGGGGTGTATTTAGATATGACATAATTCTCACTTATACCTGCTTGCATTAATGCTGATGCACCACGCTGCTGCTGCTGCTAAAGCTTAACCTCCTCCATCCCAGCCTCCTCCTTTATAGCATAAAGCTTGTTGCACCCTCATATTCAGATTCATGCTACTATGAATTAATTGCTTTTTAATTAATTTTACTGTATTCAGCATGCATTGTCATAAATGTACCTATCCATATGGGGGTTTTTAGCCATGTACTTCAAATCATTCTGCTTGATCAACCCAGGGAGTATTTCTTGAGCAGAGCCTTCTTGGCCAACTGCATATCCAATTTGCAGTAAAGTGTTTAAATGTATGATCATTTGGTGAGATTTTATGCTGAAATTCAAGTAAAAAATCCTTAAGATGCAAGTCTACACACTACTGTTCTTGAACGCACATGGCTGTATTCAACTATGCTTCAACCACCCTCTGGTACAGTGGGGGTCCCAGATCTCTGGCATCTTTATTTTGGGGGTCATGGGCTGAAAAGTTTCAGAACCCCTGCTCTACAGGGTCTCTGCCATCTTGAATTTTGCATCTTGTGTGTTTCTATAGTTGTACAGAAGGGTGCAGATAGCAAATGCCTATTTTTTATTCCACTGATTGCCACAGTTACCACCAAAAGTGAGAATCAAAATCTAGAATGTGATTGTTAGATGTTACTAATATTCACAGTTTTACACTGTACCTTTAATCATAACCAGGAGTGATCCTCAATAGCCATGAATGTATCATAATGTCAATATGCTGGCGCTTTGCAGCCTGCAGCTGTTGTGCTTTACTTTTTCAGTCATTGCATGACCCCTGCTGAGGACCAGAATATAACTTTGTTGGGTTTTTTTAGGTTAAAAATATATTTTTAGTCATAGACGTTTGATGTTGTGGGTAAATACTACTCTAAACCGCTTTCCAGTAGATTTATTTTTATGCTTGGCTAAAGGAAACTGTGAAATAATCCTTTAACCTGACACCTCCTGAACAGGTGAGTTGACAGTAAACACAGAGAGAGGTAGGAAACAGAACCCTGCTGAGAACAATGGGCGTGTGTTATGCTGCCAGTATTTACAGTTTTAAACAGATTTTATCCTTTTATGCCAACAACAGAACCTGGAAAACTGTGAGCTCAAACCTGCTGCCACACAAGCACGAATACAATATGCACAAAAACACGCACAGGTAACAAGCTGGTATGAATATGAATCAATCCAATGTTTTATTTTTATTGGAAGCGATTTAATCCCATCTCTCTCTCGCTCTCTTTCTCTCTCTCTCTCGTTGTGTGTGGCGCATGCGCAGATCCATCGCTCTGCTCGGTGCGGCGCGGTTCTCCGCTTCTCCCACAGAGTTGATCAGTGTCAGGATACCTGATGGATGTGGTGACTGCTTACTGACCAAATAAAGACCGCGCGTGGACTTCCCGCCTCGAGACACGGAATCCCTCTCAGTATCGATTATCGATCAATGATTGGCTGCTGGTGTTAGAGTGTGTGAGCGGAGTTCAGCGCTTTGAACCTCCTGGACTCTACTTTTCTCTTCATCCATCCATCACCTCCTCCTCCGGTAAGTCACCTTCCTCCTCTTCTTTTTTTCTCCTTATCACCTTGACATTTCCCACCTTTTACTCCTCCTCCAACTCCTCTTCTTTATCTTCTTTTCTTTTATTTATTATTTTTGTTAGCTGAAGGTTTAAAAACGAACCAAAAGGAAGGAGCTTTAACCCAAAGGAGGCGCAACGTCCGTCCGTTTAGCGTCCGCTAAAAGATCAACTCTGACCGCCTTACTGGATAAGCATCCCTCGTTTTTATTTGACTTTTAATAGCAGACTGCCTCTTTATCTATACTTTGGGACACTTGCTGATTTTTGCCCACAACCGTTTCTTCTGAAATGTAGTTCTACTGTGACCAGTCTTTAACACCAACGCTCACCGTGTTTTACCTGTCTGTTTCAGATCTACCTGGTCAAAACTCCAGCGAACAGGCTGGAGAGTAAAACGAACAGAAAATCCTCCTTAGATATGGAAAAGAAAAACTATATTACGGAATTTAAACAGTCAATTTAACCTTAAATTCCAACCACTTAAAGAGTCAATCAATCTATAGCTTGTATTAAAGGACCAATCATTAATCATCCATGAGCACAGAACTTGGCAGCATCTATCAAAGTTACAGTGACAAGGAAAACTGTCTTTAAGAGGCAGAAAAGACAAGTTGAACAGCTATCTGTCACTGATGTGTTTGTGGAAGATGAAGAAGAAAGATACTGAGATCTAATATAAAGTGCTGATAGAAAGTGTTCAACCCCTTGGCTGTTTCACCCTTGTATTGATTTTATAAATCAGTTATTGTCAGTGTAATTTAAAAAAGTACCCCTAAAACCTCTTGAATATCAAAGAGGAAACAGATTTCTACAAAGTAATGCCAATTAAGCAAAAAAGGAATGTAAAACAAGTGATTGCATGAATATTCACCTCCTTCAAAGTGACTGGCCTAATTCAATAGAGGTCCAGCCAATTGGTGCTAGTATTCTCACAATTAGTGAAACTGGGATCACCTGAGCGCAGTGAATGTGTCTGAAATGTTGTGTTAATTTCGTCGACCAAAACTATGACAAAGAATATTCGTCGACAGCCTTTTTTTCCGTGACAAAAACTAGACTAAGACTAACAAAAATAGATCTGTGATGACTAAAATTGACAAAACTAAGTTTTGTTTTGTCAAGATGACTAGAACTAGACTAAAATGTAATGTAGTTTAAGTTTGACATTCAGAGTCTGTGATATTTCACCACTGTGGGTAAATCTGTCAACAAAATGTAGCTGTATCTATTCTGCCTCTAAGCTGTAGAGAGCAGTGACGCCAGGTTTGGCAACGTGTGTAGAACACAGTACCATGATTTGGTACCAGATTTAGGCAAGAAAATAAGTGTTTGGACTAAAAGTAAAGACTTAAACGTGAGGACTTTGTATGGACTAAAACTAGACTCAAACTAAAAAGGACAGAAATGACTAAAATGTGACAAACTAAAATGCATTTCATTTAAAGATGAAAACTGAGACTAAAGTTCAAAATAGCTGCTAAAATTAACACTGCTGAAGTGATTGTTGTATACAGACATCTGTGTCTAGAAGGTCTAGTCACTGGTTAATCAGTATTCCTGGCTGCCATTCCACCATGAAGACAAAAGAACACTCTCCAAGCAACTCAGAGAGGTGATTATTGAAAAGTTTAAATCAGCGAATGGAGGAGGCACTGAAAACCTGGAGTTCAGTTAAATCCATCATCAAGAAATGGGAGGAATATGGCACATGTGTGAATCTGCCTATCAGGATGTCCTGAGTGGCCGTGCAAGAAGAGACCAGTGAGAGAGGCCGCCAGGATACCTATGACTACTCTGGAGGAGTTACCAGCTTCAGCAGCTGAGATGGGAGATACATTGCAGCAACTGTTGCCTTGGTTATTCACCCGTCAAAGCTTTATGGGAGAGTGGCAAAGATAAAGCCACTGTTGAAGACAACTCATTACCACAAACACACCAGCCCCAGTGTGAATCACAGTGGTGGCAGCATCATGCTGTGGGGATGCTTTTTTGGCAGCTGGTCCTGGAAGGCTTGTAAAGGTAGAGGGTAAAATGAATGCGGCAAACTATAGGAAAATCCTGAAGGGCAATCTTATTGAGGTCGCAAGAGAACTACGGTTTGGGAGAAAAATATTTACCAGGAAGACAATGACCTGAAACATACAGCTAGAGCTACACAGAAATGGTTTAAAGACAACAAGGTGAATGTGGAGTGGCAAAGTCGAAGCCCAGACCTCAATCCAATAGAGAATTTGTAGCTTGACTTGAAAAGGACCGTTCATGTCTGACCCCAGTGCAACCTGACAGAGCTTGAGCAGTTTTGCAATGAAGAATGGAGTAAATTTGCCAATTTTTTGTATTTTTTTGGTCAAAAAAGCCAAGTTATATTGACCATGATTGATATATTAAATCACTAAAAGGGTTAAACATTCAAGGGGTGAACACTTTTTATAGGTAATGTACCACTTTTTTGTGAATATCAAATTATTAAGTCCATGTTGTGTTGCTTTTAGGAGCAGCCACATTAACATTACATTGGTCCAGGTCTGACTCCACTATAGCAAGGTTGTTCTGTAAAACTGAGGCCGTTGCAATGCAAGTTTTTTTTTCGCTCTTTGTTAACCAACGTCTGCCTTTTTGCCATTTACCTCTGGCTTGTTGAACTAATCAGAGTATGTGCTGTGTCCCCTTTGCTCCTCACTTAATTGAAAGTGAGAGCTGTTCTGGTTGGAGAGGAGGAGCACATGCTGTGCCATAAAGGAAGAGAAAGTGATCTCCATTTTCAACTCATAATGTCTTTATAATTCTATCCTTTTCAGATGGATGTTGAAGTTCATGTTTTGTGTCTTGCTATTTCTTTATTGTGCAGGCTATTTCAGCACTAAATGTTCTGGAGCCTTGCCCTGCCTTTGTTTGTCAAAATGTGTGGCAACACAAGGTTAAAGACTGTTTTAAATTAGGAATGGCTTTTAATTTAAGCTTTATGGTAATCTGGATATTTTTGTTATTCCTTTAATAGTGATTTTTTAAAGCTAAAATCCCACACATAAGGTGGCATTAGGTAGTCTAACAAGAGTTTTTGCTGCTTTTTCTTGTCTTACCAGTGTGTTTTTAGTATATTTGAGGTTTAAGACTGGTGAGCTGACATTTTCCCTTCTATTGTTTACAGAACCGAACAATTAAACTCTGATCCACAACAAAAATAATGGTAGGAATATATTTGACTCAGTTCCAGTACATTCTTCCACATCAAATATTAAATATATAATGTTATTAAAATTAAACATAAAAGCTTCAGCAGATTTTTAGAGGATGGGACAGGCAGTATAATCTCGCGTATGTAGTGAACATGCTTCATTATTGTCAGATAATCCCTTACAAAGCTCTCATGCACGCTCTCATACACTCTAGCACACAAACACACCCACTGAAATACCCAGAGTTGTCCACTGAGTCTCTTTCTGTCACTGAGATGTTGTTAATTTTCACATAGGTGACAGTATCACTGACTTTGTGTGTGTTTCTGCGTGTGTGTTATTCAGGCAGGATATTGACCCCTAAACAGCTGGCCTGTGGTGCCCCCTGCAGCTTGGTCCCATTTTTCCTCCTTTTTCTTTCATTCTGTCCTGTCCTTCCTTTCTTGTATTTCCTATCTCCTTATGTCCTACCCTAAACCCACCCTTTCTCCTCCCTGCCTTCAGTTTTCCTTTGTGACCTGGGAACTGATTTCCCTGCTCTCATCTCTCCTGCAGCTCATGAAATAAGAGAAAATGCTTCAGTCCTTTCTGTCTCTCCTTGCTTCCTTCTCTTCTTCCTTCTGTTTGTGTTTCTTCCTGTTGATGTGCTTCATGGAGCTCCATGTTTGGCTGCTGGGATTTAAAGTCTGTGTGTCTTAGCCTCTGTGAGTCTGATTACTTCTAATCCACTTAATCAGAGCAAAAATCTTCTGTTAAAGACAGAGGAGAGAGCTAACTGTCTTAGGAAGAAGACAGCTTAATGGCCATTGGAGGGAAGAAACAACTAACCAAGCAACTCGTTTTTAAAACATATAAACTGACTGTAAGTCCTCAGTGATGCCAGCCTATGGGAAAAATCTGTACAGCTGTTCGCATGGGATCCAATTAAATGAATTACATTTACTCCTATCATTGTTATTGAATAGCTTTTAGAGTTGTTTTAAGATCAGCAGTTTTCCTCTGCTTAATAAATTTGGGGTGTGCAAACCACCATAGACAAGTTAACCTATTAAATCAGGGCAAGGACCAAGGAAGTGTAGCATGCTTTAATATGATGGCATCAAAAATCATCCCTGAACTCGTAATTGTGACTCATAAGTCAGAGCAGCGTCTATTACCCCAGTTACAAGCTCGTAGCAAACACATTCAACTCAGGTGGGACGTCATTCCCAGTTCTGACTTCCAAGGTAAATGGGACGCAGGATGAGTCTTTGCACCAAGTGACGGATTTCAAGTATTTCAGGTCTTGTTTACGAGTGAGGGTAGAGTGATGGTGAGATTAAAAAAAGTGCATTGGTGCAGCATCAGCAGTTTTGCAGGCGCTGTACCGTACCATTGTGGTGAAGCGGGTGTTAAGCCAGTAGCCAAAGCTTTCAATTTACCAGTTGATCTTCATTCCAACCCTCACCTATGGGCTTTGGGTAATGGACAAAAGAATGAGATCGCAGATTCAAGCTTTTGAAAGGGGATACCTTAGGAGGGTGTCTGGGCTCAGCTTTAGAGATAAAGAGAGGAGTTCAGACATCCAGAGGGAGCTCAAAGTAGAACCGCTGCTCCTTCACATCGAAAGGAGCCAGGTGAGGTGGTTCGGGCATCTGATCAGGATGGATCCCTGTGGGGGTCTTCCAGGCATGTCCAACTGAAGGGAGACTCCAGAGCAGACCCAGAACTTGCTGGAGGGACTATATATCCCATCTAGCTTGGGAGCGCATGGGCACATCGCTGGGTTGACTTACTTTGCCTGCATTCCATCTCTCATCCATTCTCGGATATGTGCTGTAGGTAGCAACCTTTTCCTGATACATCTGTACATTTTGATCATATTTAAGGCAGACAGAGAAATTTTGGTGATATAGAAATTATACATACTGTTATGCTGACATGCATCCCTGCTCAGCATAACAGTTTGTAGTTGTTTTAATGCTGCTTTACTATAGTTTTTGTCATACTTGAACTTAGTTGACCATACTAAGTAGTTGTTAGACTATCTTAATCAGTTGGACTGTCTTAACCGTGTCTTACGCCATTTGGACCAGTTACAACAATGGTAGACTGAAATCACTAGTTTCTACACTGTAAGCAGCTGTTCAACTGCCTTGATGGAATTTCAGGCCATACTGACCTACTACAAAGTCACAAGTTGCTCGTTGTAAGACTGCTTACACAGCTGATGCTGGGCTTGTTTCCTTGTAGAGTGGACTGTACTTTTTCTGAAACCAAAGACAGGTGGTTAAACCATCCACCTCCAAAGAAAATACTTAGAGTTGTTCATATGCATTTGTAATCTGTTTTTCTGTCCTAGCTAGTTGTTAAACTATTGTAACTTGCTGAGACTGTTTACTTGGCCCTTGAACACCACCACATCTTACAGCCTGATTAAACCTGTTCTTTGATGGTCATTAATGCTGTTACTCTAATCTGCTGTTAGCCCATTTAAGCTACCTCACCACCATCCTTACCCGCTGATCGATTATTCTCACTACTTGTTAGCCAAACAAGCTGGCTGTTAGACTTTGCTGATATGCCAGTGGATCGGTTAAAGAGTTGTTAAAATGCGTGGCCCCAGGTGTGTGCAGCTTTGAGTCCACGCCAAGAAACTGTACATTTTTATGAAACGGTTGTACAGTAAGGATGGATTTGTTCAAATGTAATACTCTCTCTTGTTCTCCTCCACATAAATCAATTCTACCTATTTATAGAGATGACAACATTACTGGACACTGAGTGTGTGTTTATGTTTGGAAGTGTGTGTGTGCCAAGACTCCAGCAGTGGGCAGATTGAGGAGCAGCATGTCGTTACGTCAGGACAGATTAGTTTGGAGACCTGCAGAGAGAACACTCGGACAAGCATGGATGAAGCCCAAACTGTTGTTTCTGTACTAAATCGAGCTCGTCGTGCATCATGTGGGCACGAGTGTGTGTGAACTGACAGCAGGTATAACCAGCTCATCCCCACAGCTTAATTGCTGCTCTGTTAAAAGACCGAAGACATAAATGTTACTTTAATTAAGAGCTTAATTAGATTTTAATGGTTTTATTCCTTGTTACTTAAATGTTTTCTGTCATGCCCCCTTGGAGGAGGAAAAGTTTCTGCATCAACTCACAAAAAAATTGTTGATTGCACAGGCTAAGTTTATTTTTATTTTAACCAGTAAGATTTTGAACTTTAAGTTCAGCATCATTTGTGTGCAAATAGACCAATTTAATTTCAATTATGTACACTTTCTATGCTGTGGTGGAAGGAGTCCCACCTCTGTGGGGGCCAGCAGCAAATCATAATTTTTTGGGGGGCATTTTGCCTTTTATTGATAGGACAGCTGAAGAGAGACAGAAAACGTGGGGTGAAAGAATGGGGGAAGACATGCACCAAACAGCGCTGAGATGGTACTCAGTCCTTCAACCAGTGGGTTGAGGACTATAGCCTCTGCCCATGGATGCCTGCTTTACCCACTGAACACCGGCGCCCACTCATATTATTTAAAAGAGGGTTCAGACTGCCTCTGGGACTCCTCTGCCTGGGCCACCTGCGCCCCTCTCTGTCACATCTCAATCTCCCAACCCCCCCAACCACACTATTTGTGTTTGTTTTTCTATTCATAGCATGGCTGACAGGAAATATGTTATACTGTCTGAATGAGAAAACAACAGCTCCAGCTTTTTTTAAAGTCAGCCACAGGTGGGCCATGGAAGCGCAGCAAGTTTACCTGCAGGAAGAAAAGTTGCGTAATTGCATTGTCTGACTCAGCTGAGCTTTCAGGGATGCACGATATCAGAATTTGCAGATATCCCATGGGCTGATATTTCCAAACTCATTTGAGCTAAAACTGATACATACACTCTGATTTTTCTGTTGAAAATAAAAGATCTCTAGTGCAAAGAGAGGCTGAGTCAAGCAGAGCTGGTAGTTGGGGCTTCATTCTAAAAGTTCAGGGCCCACAGTGGGCCCCCTTGAATGTCAGTTTTTAAGACAAATTTGTAAGTAAATGACTAGAAAAAACAACCTTTTCCCCATATCATTTTTAAAGGCAGAGAAACTGTGATTACAAGTCAAGTTTTGTTTCTTTTTCTTCTGCAACAGCCTGTTGGCCAATGCATGAAATATTTTAAATTTGCTTTCTCATCATTGGCACCACCGGGTAAGGAAGCCTGGAGGTCTTCTCTCAGAAAATGTAAAGACCAAACTTTTATTTTCCTGCTCTCTGATCTATTTTATGGAACCAATTTATGCAGAAATTATAACGACTGTAAATATCAGTTGAATTTTTCACATCTCTCATATCCTATCTCCCTACTTTCATATTTACTTGCCTGCCAGTCTGAAATTGCACTAAATCATATCTCTCAAGGTTGGACTAACACATCTAGATAATCTAGCATGAGATTAATTTTTTACACTTTTACATGTGTACAGATATTCCGTGCATGCCCAACACTTTGACTCAGAATTAGAAAAGCATAAATAGCTGAAGTCACGTTGTTATCCACCCTATGTTATCACCATAAGCTATAGGTATAGGGTGCATTTCAAAAGTAGAGCTTAGAGTGCATGCAACATTTATAGAGTTGTAAATTTATCCATGTTTTCACCATTCGACATACAACCAGTTACCCTTAAATTCCACATACTCTATTTGCATGGTGATCCTAATGGAAAGCGCACTGGAGTTAATTGCTCCTTTTGCTAGTTAAATCATCAAGCATGAACAGCTTATGTTCCGGCTCTTCTTTTGCCGACAAAAAAGCCTGAGGCAGGGAGAGAAGCAGCAAAAACCCAGAGCAGAACAGGCATCAGTTACAACAGACTGACAGTGATTAAGTCAGAAGCAGAATAAAGGAGGAGCTGGGTTGGGGGAGTGTTGCAAGAAGTGGTTTACAGAGGGAGCAGCAAAGAGTAGGCAGGCTAGAACAGTGAGGCAGCCTGAGTGCGATTAGCCAATAACGTGCTTAGAGGCAAATCAGCTGGTTGTCAGCTAAATAGGGCTTGCGTGAGATCAGCTGATCTTTGTTGTACGGCAGTGCTTGTCTCCATGGCCTGCCTGAACCTACAGTACATGCTCGATTTGTCTGCGTTATCTGTGATGCTAAGCTATCAGTTGGCTTCAAATTATAAATCCATAAAACTTAACATTTAGAAAAGTCAAAACCAAGTTAACTTTTTCTGATTTTATGAGTTGTTGTTCAGGTAAAATATTGGCTCAGTCTTTTAACAACTCAACTACGTTTGGTGCTTGCTCAGCAGTTTTGTTGTTGTGTAACATCTTTCTTTCTCCCCAAGGATGTACTTTTATCACTGTCGCTGTAATACTTAGGGTCATACAGTTTGTCGACTACTTTGTGTGTAGCGGTGCTTAGCTAGCTAGGTGCTAACAGTTAGCTACGTCATTACTCTCATTCTGTCGGCCGTGATTTATGAAGCTACCTGTGTTGGTGTGCAGGAGAGAGAGAGTCGGAGTGCACCTGCTCCCCTTGTTGTCTCAAGACTTTCTAATTAAGTTGGTGCCGTGTGACAAAGAGAAAGTGATGACCATAATGAAATGTGATTGGGCGATTATTATCAAAACCCAATTAGAGCTCGGTCTCAGAGAGGTTAGGAGTGTGCAGAGTGTAAAGGGAAAAGTTGAGTTAGTATGTGTGAAAGAGAAAGTGAGTGTGTGTAAATAGGACGGCAGTGATGAAGTGTTTCCTCGCCACTTGTGTCTCTGAGGTATTGCAACTCAAACACATACACACTGTGGCTGTGAAGGTCGCACAGATGCACATATACACACATATACACACATATACACGCATATACACTCTGCCATCAGCTGGGAGGCTGCAGGATGTTTGTCATTTTAACCTTTCAGATGGACAGACAGTCAGGCAGACTCTGCAGGAGTACAGCTGGATGCTTTCAGGTCGTTTTTGTGCAATTCAGAAGAAGTTCACTCTGAAACACGGAGAAAAATAGCAAAATCTCAGACACAATTGGCCTATTGGACTAATACACAAACTGAACAATATGCTTAGATCTATCATTCATGTATGAAAGCATGGCGTACTAACTGAGTTCATGGCTCGTATATAGTATCTAGAATATCTGCTTTCCCTTATTCCTTGTCTTGTCTTCATGCTTAAACTAACAGTCTGTGGATATAGCTTTAAACTAGGGATGCCTCACATGTAAATAAACTTTCATCAGCCTTAAAAAGCACAAAACAATTATAACAGTGATGCAGTGCAGAAGGAGGAGAAATGGGCTGATGTAGTACAGAGTGTAGATAACAATTGAATGAATAGATGGGATAACAGACATAGTGTTTCAGCTCTGGTCATTTTAGTTTATGATATGGTCTATTTACTTGACATTGCAAAGCAAAACAGACTACTTGACTGATTATTTACTGAACAATGACTTCTTGTTTGCCAAATGGTGATCTATACCTAACGCTGCTGATTCATTGTGCCTTGTCGCCTATCTCCTCAGCCAATCAGAGTGCTTGTTACAGTCCATAATCACTATATGCCCTATCACTTTTATTTTTAAAGAAACTTGTTCACACATCTGGTAGAACCTACTGTTACAGTATAAAGAAAAAAATCCTGTGCGTTTTTTCTTAAAACCTTAAAATGTGACTCAGGCATTTGAGGATAAGGATATAGAGATTTTTTGGGCTGAAATGAATATATGAATTAGAGTTTGACTACTCTTATGTCATACATTTTTCAGCTGAGTTATTACAGTAGCTCAGAAATTTCAAATAGTTTTCAAACCACAGTAAATTTAAATATTTATAGCTGGACTTGTCTTGTTATAGTGACTGTCATAACAGAGCCACCTACAGTAGATAAACATGACTTGTTTATTGTTGCAATGGAAATGGTGGACGCTACATGAAATATATATATATATATATATATATATATATATATATATATATATATATATATATATATATACATTTTGTTTAATCCTTTTTTAACCAGGAGTACTCCACTGAGATATAAAAACCTCTTTTGGGCAAGAGTCCTTGCCAATACTGCTATATAATGCTTTGGAAACTGCTACTAGTTGCGACCTTTCAGTCACTCTGTCTCACTGATGGTTTTGCAGCTTGCCTGTAATGGACCGCGATTCTTTTCTGTTATAGTTTAATGCAGACTCCCCCTCATTGTTGCAGGTCCACCAGGCATTATTAGGTGGAGCACACATCAGGCCTGCTGCTAAGCACGTCAACCTCTGTTGTTTAATTCTTGTTTTGAGTTGAGAACTGTTAAATAAAGACTGTCCCCCATAAGGTGCATTTACTTTTTACTAAACCATGAACCGATGTGGTGGTTTCATGGATGAATTTCTCATAATGCAGAAGAAAAGCGGTTAAAAGTGGCCCTCTTGGTTTGTGCTGCAAGTCTTTAGGCTGTGAGAAACTTGCAGCCTACAGAAAGAACACTTTGATACAGCTTTTCTCTCTCATTATGTGAAATTCATCAGTGAAACCAAGTGCAGGCTTTTTTGAACAACCCTGAGATTGAAATAAGAAGTAAACAGTTAAAGGTGCAGTGTGTAATACTTAGCCATGTAGCATTTAGCAGAACAAACCTGGTAAAAATTAAACATAATATTTAAAAGTAGGTCAATCTAAATTAGTGGTTTACGCTTAAATACAAAAAATGTAATAGTTTCAAACTCAGAATAAGTTTTCTGTTTATGTATTGGTAGGGTCCCCTCCACGGACGGCACCATCTTGGATTTTTACATTTTGCATGTTTCCATGGTAACATTGAAGGAACCTACACCTTTTACACCTTTACACTGCACCTTTAAGGTGGGCAGGTAGAAAAGAGGTAGATGCTCCTCATCTTTTGTTATTGTTTTGATTGAGAGCATTTTGAAGGTGGAATTAACAGACTGTGCTTTCTAACACCTCAGCAGTTCTACTTTTTTCCTTCTAAGGCTATTTAATGAATGAACAGGAACTCCTGCTGTCATTTTCATACACTTCAATGAAATTTAACAGCATATAAAATGTGATCAGCTATCTGACACATAATGTAAGGTCGTTGATAAATCTTGAATTACTGCTCATAAATACATGGGTTTATATTTTAACTTGGCAGTATATTTTCTTATAACAGCTTGTCATAGTAGTTTTTCCAAACTTCTTTCAAACTGGAGCAAATTGTGTATGTATCTGGGACTATTTCTAGCTGTGGATACATACACGGTGGTACTCTAGAGAGTATTTATGGCAGCAGGGATTGAGTCAAAATAAACCTCAGTGTGTGTTTATGGTAATGAGGGAAAATGTCACCCAGTGCATCAGTCTGGCTCTACAATAGAGCTTGTTGAAAGTAGGAGATACAGAGAATCATCCGGCTTAGCTGAGTGTAGACATTACTCTCAAACAGCTTCTGTGTCAGCAGGAAAAATACAGGGAAGTTTATCCTTCCAAACAAACAAAGTCACAGCGTCCTTTATGTGAAGGTGATGGTCGGTCTCTATATAGAAAATGAGACAAAACTTTATGCTCCACATCCTCCTTTCTCCTCTTTTCTCATCTGTGATCTCATTCGTTCAGCTTTTAACTCCGGTTTGTCGTCTAGAAAGCCTTGAAATTAATCAGTGTGTCCTTACTTTAATCCACCTCCTCACCAAGGTGTTTGTTTCTGACTGTTTGTCTCATGTTTCTTCTTCCATTAGTTGAGTGGAGAAACTGTTGAATGTTTGATGAGTCAGCATGTTAAGGAGGAAGTGATGTCATAACCTTGTTATCGTCTTTCTTGCCTGGTTAAAGTTTGCAGGCAGAAGCTTTAAGTCTTCAGCGGTGAATACTGCTGATACTCAGGGTGACAGTCTGACTACATTTTTAAACTTTTATGCATTTTCTTTGAAAAATTTCAGCAAAATCAATAACCAAGAAAAACAGGAGTCCAAGGAACCCTATATTATACACTGTATGGACAAAAGTATTTGGCTACACCTGTTAGTTATTGGATTCAGGCATTTCAATCAGACCTATTACCATAGGTGTATAATCTGAAGCACCTAGTCATGCAGTCTCAAATATTTGTGATACAAAAGAGGTTGCTCTGAAGAGTGCAATAACTTCAGTAAGATGGTTAATGATATACAGTCATGGACAAAAGTATTGGCACCCCTGGAATTTTTCCAGAAAATACACCATTTCTCCCAGAAATTGTTGCAATTACAAATGTTTTTGGTTTACACATGTTTATTTCCTTTATGTGCATTGGAGCAACACAAAAAAATCTGAAGAAAAAGGACAAAATTGACATAATTTTACACAAAACTCAAAAAATGGGCCAGACAAAATTGTTGGCACCCTTTTAAAACTGTGGGTAAATCATTTTTTTTCAAGCATGTGATGCTCATTTAAACTCACCTGTGGCAGTAACAGGTGCTGGCAATATAGAAATCCCACCTGAAGCCAGTTAGAATGTCTAACAGTTGACTGAACCTTTGTGTTGTGTGCCTGTGTGTGTCACACCAAGCATGGAGGAGAGGAAGAAGAGCCCAGAATTATCTGAGGACTTAAGAAGCAAAATTGTGGAAAAATATGAAAAATCTCAATGTTACAAGACCATCTCCAGAGATCTTGAAATCCCTTTGTCCACTGTGTGTAATATAATCAAGAAGTTTATAACCCATGGCACTGTGGCTAATCTCCCTGGACGTGGACGGAAGAGAAAAATGGACAAAAGAATGCAATGCAGGATAGTTTGAATGGTGGATAAACATCCTCAGTGAACTTCCACACAAATTCAGGCTGTCCTGCAGACTCAGGGTGCAAAAGTGTCAGCTCAGATCATACGTCTTCGTCTGAATGAGATGAAGCGCTATGGCAGGAGACCGAGGAGAACCCCACTGCTGACAAAGAGACATAAAAAAGCCAGACTGGAGTTTGCAAAAATGTACCTGAGTAAGCCTCAATCCTTCTGGGAGAACATTTTGTGGACAGATGAGACTGAGGTAGAGCTTTTTGGAAAAGGAAGTCATTCTACTGTTTACAGAAAACGGAATGAGGCCTACAAAGAAAAGAACACAGTACCTACAGTCAAACATGGTGAAGGTTCAAGGATGTTTTGGGGTTATTTTGCTGCCTCTGGCACTGGGTGCCTTGACTGTGTGCAAGGAATCATGAAATCTGGAGACTATCAAAAGATTTTGGGCCACAATGTAGGGCCTAGTGTCAGAAAGCTGGGTCTTCATCAGAGGTCATGGGTGTTCCAGCAGGACAATGACCCCAAACATGCCTCAAAAAGCACCAAGAAATGGTTGGAGACAAAGCGCTGGAGAGTTCTGAAGTGGCCAGCAATGAGTCCGGATCTAAATCCCATTGAACATCTATGAAGAGATCTCAAAACTGCTGTTGCAAAAAGCACCCTTCAAATCTGAGAGACCTGGAGCAGTTTGTGAAAGAAGAGTGGTCCAAAATTCCAATTGAGAGGTGTAAGAAGCTTGTTGATGGTTGTAGGAAGAGATTGGTTTCAATTATTTTTTCCCAAGGGTGTGACACCAAATATGAAGTTGAGGGTGCCAACAATTTTGTCTGGCCCATCTTTTGAGTTTTGTGTAAAATTATATCAACATTGTCTTTTTTCTTTGGATTTTTTGTGTTGCTCCAATGCACATAAATGAAATAAACTTGTGCATACCAAAAACATTTGTAATTGCAACAGTTTCTGGGAGAAATGGTGTATTTTCTGGAAAAATTCCAGGGGTGCCAATACTTTCGTCCATGACTGTATTATCCCTCCTGGATATTCCACAGCTATAAGTGATATTATTAGAAAGTCGACGCATTAAGGAACAACGGCCTCTCAGGCACGAAATGCAAGACCATGTAAAATCACAGAGCAGAGTCAACACTTCCTAAGGATCATGGCGTGTAAAAATCGCCAGCACTCTACTGTTGGGTGAGACTGGGTTTGCCGTTCCCTGCCTGACTACATGGTGCCAACTTTGAAATTTGGTGGAGGAGAGTTAATGGTATAGGGCTGTTTTTCAGGGTTTGGGCTTTGCCCCTAGTCTCCAGTTAACGCCAATACCAAAACATTTTGGACAATGCTGTGCTTCCAACTGTGTGGCAACAGTTTGGGGAAGGCGCTTTTCTAGTCCAATATGACTGTGCTCCAGTGCACAAAACCAGGACTGTAAAGACATGGTTTGATGAGTTTGGTGTGGAAGAACTTGACTGACTCACACAGAGCCTCAACCTCAACCCCATCGAGCACCTTTGGGATGAACCGTATGGAGCTACCAAAATCGGTACCTCCCCTCATAAATGCTCTACAGAATGAATGAGCACAAATTCCCACAGAAACACTCCGAAATCTTGAAGAAAGCCTTCCAAGAAGAGTGGAGGCTGTTATAGGTGCAAAAGAGGGGCCAACTCCATATTAAAGTGTATATGGGGCCAGCTTTTGTAGCCACAGAGCTCAACAGTTACCACCTATACTCTTTCCAGGACTAAGTTTAACACTAGCAGCTGAATGTATATCCTGCAGGTTGCACATATTTTGTTTCTGGAGCATACTTGCCACAATATTGCTCTGACCAATAGATAGATTAGTTCTTTCCCCTGAGATCAGAAATAAGCCATGTTTTTTTTCTCAAAATAATGTTTTTAAAACATATCAAAAAATTCTGAAGTATTTGAAAGCATGGATCAGAGGGTATTGTTTAGATAGGCCCCAAAGGCCCAGAAATTCATATCTGTATTGGAAGACATTCAACTGTTAGACTGTACTTAGGTGTTTCTGACTCATTAAAAACAGTTGGACTGTTAAGGTTTTTTAGTCCAGGTTTGTCTGCTCTTGAGCCATGATTTCCACCTCAGTCATTAAATTGGATAGTTGCACAGAGCCTTGGTGCTTTAGTCCTGTCTGAAAGCATTGCCAAGTCAACCATGGCCAATTTGTGATAGTCTCTTCCCCAAAACGGTGTCCTTAGTGGCTGAAGTCATGTGTGCCTGTGCTGGAGTCAAGAGAGGAAAAAAAGCTCTCTTTCTCTCTGAATTTGGCTCCCAGTTCTTACAGAGCATCTACCTGAATCTTTGTTATCTGGAGTCTAATCTCTGTTTACAGATTCTGCATAAAAGTTCAGAAGCTTCGTGTGAGACCACATGTTTGTATCACACATAGTGCAGTCCACCAGTGTTTCATTGGGTGGCAGTTGTGCTCAAGAATAAAGTCCTGTGAAGAGAAAAATGTGTCTATAAGAAATTTACTGTAATGTTTTTCCAAACCCATCTGCAGCAATCAGACCATTATTTTGAAGATATCTACACTTTGGTTAAATTAAATGAATGCTCGTAAATGTTGTCCCTTCTTATTTTGCTTTTCAGATAGTAAACAACAGCTTTATGAATTATGAGATTATTGGGAATCTGTGTAATGGGGCAGATCTCATTGCATGCAGCTCACCTAAATGGTTATTGAGATAGATCAATTTAGTGCAAAGTGATGGACATTTAATCCCACCATAAAAAAGGTTATAATAGTTTTGGATTTTATATTAGTTTTTTATTTTTATTTCGTTTTCACTTCCTGCGATCCATTTCACTTTAGTTTTAATTATTTTTTACTGCTGGTTTGTTAGTTTAGTTTATTTTTTATTATAATGATGGATATGGAATCTGGCCCATTTTTTTTCTTTTCAAAGATTAAAAATGTGCATTAAAATTGTTGGATGTTAACCCACTGCAGAAACATGCCACTATATAGAAATTAAAGCCCTTGTCTTCTGAATAGCAATAATGGAGTCTAGATCAACTAAAGGAGACATTTTTAGTGTAAGAGATTTATTTATGTTTCCCCTGGGGGTATATTAGATAGGAAATAAGCACCTATACCTCTGATACTCATGGTATTTTGAGGAGTTACTTGCTGTCCTGACATTGCACCTCCATAAATCACCTTTAGGTGTGTAACTCTGGTAATGTTATGAGTCAGTTTACTGAATATGAAGATGAAGTCAAAGACGAAACTTCCTCTCTGAAAAAGTTTGTGTCACCTGCACAGTTTCAAACACAGTAACACTCACACAGATGAGGACGTCACAGCAGTTCACCCCTCTCAGCGGGGCAGGGGTGAAGTCAGACGACTGTCAGTAGATGTTCAGAAGAGTGCAAGTCGTAATCTCTATTATTAGACCACAGATTATACTAACTGAGCTACAACAGACACACATAACACAAGCACACACGCTGACACACAGACAAACACACACTTATCTGTGGATTATAATCCCAATCCCGCAATCCCCTTCTGGCTCAACCAATCATTTCCCGCCAAATCCTGCACAGCCTGCCTGGTAACCTACATGCACTGGTGTGTATATGTGTGTGTTAATCCCCGACAGTCTGTAATAGAGGAACATCTGGTTTATCTCTGTGATTTTAAAGCTTCCTGCAGGAAACAGAATCGTTTACACGTGTTGACTTAAACTCCTCATGATTTTACAACTTAAGAAAAACACTAATCTCTGCATGTCCTTAACAGAACTTTTACTTGTTTATGACTTCTTCAGGGTTGTCTGTTTGGATAGTTTCATGCTAATCTGTCACTGACTATGCTGACTTTTCCTTGAAAATATATCCAGTAGTTTTTGTACATTAAAATGAGTCATTCTGATAATAAATAGACCTTTATTTCAGTTGCAGGCCTGTTTGTTGCCCTATCAAGATACTACTCGTGAACCGTAAATAGGATGACACAGTGAACCTTGGCTTGTCCAAACATAACAATGCTCACCGGCCATCACCTCTAAAGAGGAATTATTTCTTGGCCTGGCACGGTGACTTCCTGGAGTGTTTGTTGGGGAAACCTGCCAACGTTGATAGAAAATAGCCCTGGACACAAACTCTCTTTAAATTGTATTTTTAGCTTTCTTTATCCATAATACCAAAAGGATTTATATATTAATAATGAGAGAGCCTGGATTCATTCTTAGTCCACAAACCAATACCATCATAGTCTGTGCTAAAAAAAGCAGAACAGTTTTTTTTTTTTTTTTTTTTTTCCAGGTTTATGTTCCTTTTTCTTTTTGCCTTTTTGTGCCCATTTAACTAGCTGGAGCTAAATGTTCTATATTATTTATTCTTCTTTTAACTGTCTTTTGGCTGTATTTTTTATATATATACCAAATATACTGATATATACTAGAGTAAAGACATGATTTTCAGATGTTCAAATAGTTAGAATTCTATAAAAATTTGAATATTTTATGAAGGTTTTATTTCATCAAAACTATTTCTTTTCTTTGTTTTTACCAGCACTCGGTTCTACTTTGGAACTACTGCATAACAATAGCTGAAACTCATGGGGGTGAGGAATTCTACCACAGTGAGTTCTCTTACATTACTTAAGTTACAGTTAAATAGAGTAATTAGTGCAAATGTGCATATGCAGCGAGGCATTTTACCACAGTGAGTTCTCTTTCATTATTTAAGCTACATTACATACAATAATCAGTGCAACTGTGCATATGAGGTGAGGCATTTTACCACGGTGAGTTCTCTTTCATTATTTAAGCTACAGTACATAATCAGTGCCACTGTGCATATGAGGTGAGGCATTTTACCACAGTGAGTTCTCTTTCATTATTTAAGCTACAGTACATAGAGTAATCAGTGCAACTGTGCATATGAGGTGAGGCATTTTACCACAGTGAGTTCTCTTTTATTATTTAAGCTATAGTACATACAGTAATCAGTGCAACTGTGCATATGAGGTGAGGCATTTTACCATGGTGAGTTCTCTTCCATTATTTAAGCTACAGTACATAATCAGTGCCACTGTGCATATGAGGTGAGGTATTTTACCACAGTGAGTTCTCTTTCATTATTTAAGCTACAGTACATAGAGTAATCAGTGCAACTGTGCATATGAGGTGAGGCATTTTACCACAGTGAGCTGTCCTACAATATTCATGTACAGTAGAGTGATAAGTGCAAATGTGCAATGAGGTTAGGCATTTTACCACAGTGAGCTGTCTTACAGTATTCAGTGTACGGTAAATAGACTGATAAGTGCAAATGCCTACATGAGGCGAGGTATTATACCGTCTTGAGCTTTCTAACAACATCTGAGCAACAGTTAAGTGGAAGAGACAGTGCAGTATATTTTTACATTAGGTAAGGCTAAGGTGCTTGAAATGACAGTTCTATTCTCTGACACGCTGTGACTGTTAAGTATTCATCAGAGTGACAGTGTGGGGGGAGGAACTGCTTTTGTGTTAGGCTGCTTTGGCGCACAGTGCCCTGTAATGCCTGTAATGACCTAAGCATCCATGTTCCATGTTAATTTCATATGAAGAGGAGGTTCCAGTAACCTGAATTTCATTTTTGAATTTCCACTAACTTTTGAAATTGCCTAATCTTTTCATCTGATTCTTAACAGGAGCAGCAGTTCTCAAATTGCAGAGTATGAAATATGTGAAGTAAGGTCAGAAACAGATTGATATGAAAATGGATGACGTTTCATAGGAATCAAATCTAAGCTAGAGCTGTGGAAGCCTTTTTTTATGCTAGTATCATTAAAATTCACTATCATTGTACAACATCCAGAAATAGCAAGCTGTTTGGTAGTGCATACTACAAATTTAAAGTAAAGAGAGATAAAAATTAGAATTAGGCATCACTTACAGATATGTAGATCAAGTTCAGTAAGAGATAAATCATCTTTTTTGTCCACAGAGGTCAGCAAAATCAACACAACACGAAAGTTCCCCACAAGGTCTTTTAATGGCAAAGTATCAAGAATTTTACAGAGGATTTATCAGCATTTTTTGGGGTTTATTCTTATCAATGTGTTTTGTTGAGTCAACCTGTTTAGAAACCCCTTTTTGGAAAAAGTTGTCAGTGAGCTTTGTGTAGCTGTAGGTGCAGCTTTGACCTCTGTGTTTGCAAATTTTTAGCAGCACCAGTTCAGACCTGGATTTTAGTGTTAAAGCCGACTTTCACCTTGAATAGTGAGTGTCAGGTCCTGATGGAGCAGCTATTTAAAGACAGAACAGAAGTCACAGTGTCCTGGATTGAAGGTTAGACTGAGAGAGCAACCTCCTGTTGTATGTGTGTGTGCACATGTGCGTTTGTGTAGCTGTGTGTGACCGTGCGTGCGTGTTTAATCCCTGCTGCAGTATGTAAACCAAACAACATGATGTCAGCCATATACATGAGAGGATTAGAGTCACACAAATACACTCAGCATCACTTTCTGAGAGTGATACAAATTAAACCCCTGATTCTGTCAAATAGTTGCTGCTGAGAGCAGCAGACTGGAACAAGTCATCACTTATCATTCAAAACATTTGGTCACATTTACTGAGGTCATCAGTGCAACCACCATCTAATGTGATCTAAGCTCTTTCATAGAGGATTGCATGTTATATTATCTCTGCAATATTAACAACCTCCAAATGGAATCCTGCAGACATGACTGTTTTCTTAATTTTAAAAGCATTTTTCATGGATCATTGCTGGTTTAACTTAAAAGTGTCTGCAGCTGATAAAGACAGCACCATTATCCATACCCCCTATCCCATGCTGAGATGTGGCTGGAGCTGATCCCAGCTGTCATCTGGTGAGATGCGGGGTGCAGCCTGGACTGGTTGCCAGTCAGTCACAGAAATGACATGTAGAGAAAAACAAGTAGTTGAGCTCATACTCAATTTAGGTGGCTTTCACACTAGGGGCCCGGTCCTGGATCTGAGTGCACTTGAACCCGAACTCCAATCGTTATGGTTAGTGTGAATGCAAACGAACCACACCTGGGCCTAATTGGGGAGGTGGTCTCGGGAGTGATTCAAATGGACTCTGGCACGGTTCGGATAAGATGTGAATGCAACCGCGCCCAGATATGGGACAGAGCATTATATCAGCTTTACATCGTCAGCGTAAAAACCAAACTTCTTTCAACAGCACCGCAGTTTGTTCACATTTTTCCTCAACAAAAGGTAATCATCAGAATCCAGTCAATATATGATCTGTTGTGACTCACCTAACAGATGAACACAAGTTGGAGTCAGTGAGATGATTTTAAAATAAATCATGTGTAAATAAGGTCGGTAAAAACTTTGTCAATGCTAATACTAACTCATAATGAGGAGTTAAATCAGTTTACAAATCCTAGCTGCTTTTTTATCCATGTGTGGCACCTTTATAACCTTGCAAAGCAGATGGATACGTCCGCTTCCTTGTTTCTCACTAGCAAATCCATCTTGCATAGCTCCCGTCTGAACTGTTTGACAATTTCTTTGTTAAAAGAAGAACAAAGAACAGCAGTGAGTTATTTTCTTTTCACAAATGACAAAAGTCGTGTACTGACATGTCTATGGCCGCCATGTTTCGCGTTATTCCTCAGTAGTTGCATACGCGCACCTTGGTCACAGCTACGTCACGTGTTTTGATGCTCTGATTGGCCCGTAAAGATGTGACAGACAGTACATTCATCCAATCACACTTTTTTTTAAATCCTCTGCCCTTTCCCAAACGCTGAGTATTGAAGGTTTTCCAGGTGGATGTGTGAAACAAATCCATCTGGCATGTTAGGTTAGCACCTTTATGCATGACGATGATGTGGTTATTTTCCAGTAGTTTCCTTCATTCAGAAAGGAAACTTAATCAGGGTGGTGCTTAGTTGACTACATCAGTATTGCCTTTTGTGAAACAGAATCTGTGCAGGATTGACACACCTGTTGTGGGTGCTGGCGGGAGTGGATGGCATGCGCTGCAGGATCAGGCGGTATTGGCCAGAAATCCAGGGGGAGCAGGATTAAGAAAAGAGTCCCACGCAGGGCTCTAGTCTTCAACATCACTTTGGTTATTTCTTCTAGTCCTAGGCCTTACCCTGATGTAAAACACTCTCTGAGTATAATGAAATGTTGTTTGTGAATTTAACAAAAAGGATAACAATAATGATTTTCTTTTAAAGGGAATAAGAGTCGGATGTAATTAACCAGCATCAAGCTTTTTCTCTTGTGTATCTGTAGGATTGGTAACAGTTGTTTTTATTGGAATATGAACCTCTGGCTCTGCACATGGCCAATTATGTTTAAAGTTTTGATGCATAAAGAAAATGATGAATTTCATAAGAAAATCAGCCAATTGAGGATGCATCAAACATTCAAAGACTGTACTGAAAGTTTTCTTTTGGAGACTGCTTATTGGGTCAGTGTGCTCAAAGCAATGATTCAGATGTTTGATAACACTGTCCTAATGTGTTAACTTGCAAGTATGAAGATTGCTCTTAAAAATGTAGTTATGTCATAGATGGATTGCTCACTGCAAAACCTCCCCTGAAACCCTTGTGAGGGACTGGATTGGCAGACAGATAAAGACACAGCCACAGACCAGCTGAATGTAAATTAAATGCTGTATAAAAACGCCTATTTTAGGATCAAAAGAAGGTTTAATGTTGTGAAAATCTTGAGGGATATCTTTTAACTTGACAGCAGGAGGACCAGCATGAGACTACAGGTCACCTTTCAGCCAACTGTGTGTGTTTGTGTGTGTCATAGTTTCCCCGTGGACTTGACCACAGTGACATCAACATTTGTGGTGTTACTACACAGCGCTTCCATGGCAACCAGAAAACAGACAGACAGAAAGCTGGACTGTCTGCAAACCTGTTTTTCCACCTGTCTGACTCGAGGCTTTCCACTCCGCTAATGTTGCTGCTTGAGTTCCTTTCCTTGGCTTTTTAACAGGGATGCAAAATAGGAATGCAAGGATGCAGGGGATGTAGTTTTTGAATGGGTCAGTATGAGTTTATAGGACCATCTTTTATACCTAAGCATAGTTTCTCTAATACTTCTTTAAGAAGTGCTGTAGTGTTTCAGTGTCTTGAAATATGGTAGACTCCAACTGTCTATTCAAATGCTTTTGTTTCTTTAACTAAAACTCATGCCTGGTGGTTATATACCTTAAAAATATAATTGTCGGACAGTAGGAGTACAATGGTGACCTAGGATGGTTTTTCACCTTGACCCTGTGCCTTCAAATCATATTCAGTTCCTCTTGAGGTAGAGTGGACATTTGTGGAAAGTCTGGAGAAATCCCATCGCATTCATAAGCAAGAAATAGACATGAGGACCAATGACATTGAATACTAGCCAACAATCTCCACAATCTAGTCAGTGCATCCTTAAATTGGAGCGGATATTTGCATACAATTTGCAGGAAATCTTTCACAGTATTATGAAGATGCTGTATTCACAATTAAAGGATTAACACGAAGCCTAGTGACTTTGACCTTTGACCTAAGACCTCTAATGTGCATCCTTTTAGTCAGAGTGGACATTTGTTCAATGTTTGTGAGGAAAATGCCTCAAAGTGTTCATGAGATGTTGGGTGCACAAACAATCGATGGACATGAGGCCTAATGACCATGACCTCTGACCTCAGACAGCTAAAATGTAATTAATTAATTAATTGAGTCAGAGTGGACATATCTGCAAAGTTTTTTGGAAATCGTAGTGTTCTTGAAATAATGCATTCAGAAGCAAGACCCAATGACCATGACCTTTGAACCAAAAACTCAAAAACTGATGATGTTCATTCTTCAGTCAGAGTAGACAATTGACCTATGGCTAAGTCCTACCGTCAAACGCGATGAGCCAATCACAGTGCATATACCACTCCAATATACTTGGACATCGACTGCCTGGATGTCCGTAGAAATGAATGGGAGAAAGTCGGTTTTCGTCCGGTTTTATGAGGTTTTTTTTGAGATTTAAGTATAAAAATGGTCAAACAGTGTTCATGGGGTACATGCGACTCCAATACAAGGTATCCTGAGAGGCTGGGCGACAGAGTGTATTTTTTTACCCTATCCTAAGCCACATCTAAACCGAGAAAAATGTCTTCTTTGGATAAAAATTGTGCAGTAGACCACAACATCAACTCAACATGGATAAAATTAACAACATCTGTTCTAAGGTAGCCAACACGTATTTGAGGCAACATATTGTGACTTTGCTGGAAAGAAATATAAAGTTATCTTTAACATCTCTAACGTTAGCTAAAATTAGCGTAACGTTAGCTCCTATCTGCGTTGTTCGTTGTGTCACCTTGTTTGTTGGGAGTTCGTTGGCATTTTTTGTTCTAGTTTTTATTCTTTGGTGATCGTACATCATTGTTAGCTGTTGTCCAAAGCGCTCTAGTTAAACTAAGGTTAACTTCTGGAGCTTAGCTTCATTAACTTATCTGTAATAGCAGAGATAACAAAGGTTGGTAAACGTTATGCTGAATGATTCAGTGTAAATACTGTAGCACCAAACTACTGGAGAGACACTGTTGGTAAAGATGGTAAAAAGGCCGTTCTATTTTTTTCATATTATGAGCCAAAAACCTTAACTTCAGTGGCACTTCGATGCTGATCCTCTATCTTGTGGTCTGAGATTGTGATGGCAACGAGATGCGGTTTATCACGTTTGCGCTGGGACCTGTGAATTTGGGCTTGTAACTGAAGCTTTTTATCGACCTTCTCAACAATAAAATGATTTATATATCCCTCCAATGCGTAGTCTAGACCCTTTTGGTGACTTCTAGATTATATGTGATCTTTCTGTCTCCAAAAATCATCAATGGCCTCCAGTGAAATGTCTCCTACTGTGACACCTGCAATAGCGTCTGTCAGTGAATGTTCATTGTTTGGAGGGAGCGTGGCTTAGCCATAGGTCAATTGTGCAGTTCTGAATTGTCTGAGCCCTTAGCTTTTTTAACAATTTTGTCTCACCTGGACTTTTTGTCTTAAAAAGCTTGTGAAACATCAACCCAACCCCATCACTTAAGTTGCCAACACTTTTAATTATCCATTTTTATCTATTTTTATCCATTTTATCAATTAGCTGTTGCAGCCCTACAGTTCATACTTGAATTAGAGTGGACAGCGTATTAAAGAATTAAAATACTCAAAATAAATTATACATACTATATTGTTTTCTTAAGAGCAATGTTGGTGAGGTGATTCAGACTCAGATATCAGACTGATAAACCCCACCGTGCATATATTAAGGAAAAATTAAACCTTAATTTTTAGCTGTGAAACTGAGACTGCTCAGTGGACAATTCAAGTCATCTGAACGTTGTGTTATCAAACTTTTACATTTTTACTGTTCTCTTATTTCCTTTTCTTTTTTTAACAACAAATTTTATTGAATTTTGAAGTTTTGCACACCACATCCCAGTGACCAGACAGTATAGCAAGACACAGAAACATAGCATGCATATCTGTGACCTCATAACAATGCACACTAATATATACAAATAAAATGAATGATAAAAATAATAATAATGATAATTAAACAAAATAATAATAGTAATAGTAACAACAATAACAATAATGACAAATAAATAGCTAAAATAAAATTAGAATAGAATTTTCTAAATAAATTAATAATAATAATAATAATGAAAAATAATAATAATAAGACATATATATACACATACATACATACACATACATTCATATATATATATATATATATATATACTGTATATACATATACATGCATACCCATTTACACACATAATAATAATAATGATAATAATAATAATAATATTAATAATAATAATAATAAAAATAAAATAAAGCAAGCATCATGTTTTCACTTCGTGCATTTAGCAAAATCATAAACTAGCTTCCAGCCCACCATGTGTAGAAAAAACCGAGGGTAACCAGTCATCAGCAGTCCTTCATGTTGTTTGTCCCGCATTAGAAGTTTAAAGAATGGCCTTTTTCACCAAACTGCTTACCAATTAAGAGCTGCGTTTTTAGTTCTGTGGGTAAATAATTTAGAAAAGGTAATAAAATTTAACCAACAGCTCATCTGTTCCTTTTAATACAGCCTGTAGTCGTTCGTGGGGAAGGTTGTTTAAAATCTCTCTGTACCAAAGCGTAACACTGGGTGGGACATCCTTGATCCAATTGTGCAAGATGCACTTCCGAGCAATCAAAATCAGCTTTTCAAGAAGTTTACAGTATGATGTAGGGAGGTGCAGTTCTCTAGAGGGAAGTCCTAGAAGGAAGACACCAGGATCTTTTTTTAAGGTTTAATTTTGAATATCCCACTTATTTCTTTGGAAATGAGTGTCCAAAATTTTGAGATTACTTTGCACCCCCAGAAACAGTGAACATACGTCCCTCTTTCAGAAAAGCATTTAATGCACAGAGGGGAGATAGAGGATTTATTTTGTGCAATATGACAGGAGTAATATGCAACCTATGCTAAATCTTGTACTGAGTCTCCTGCAGTCTGTTACATGTGAATGTTGATCTAACCAGATTGATGGCTGTCTGCCAATCATCTTCAACATATGCAGTGTCCAAGTCTCTTTCTCATTTATAAGAAATATTTGGCAATTCGTATATGTTGGAGGCACCAAGAAGAGAATAAAATGATGATATAAAATGTTTCTCGTTTTGACGCTCCCATTACGAGGTACATTAAGGGAAAGGGAAATGACTCGGTACGATACAAAATGTCTAATTTGCAGGTAACCAAAAAATTGTTGATTAAGAATATCAAATATCTCCTGTTACTGCTGGAAGGATAGTAAAACACTATCTTTGAGTAAGTCTCCCAGTACGTGGACCCCTTTGTCACGCCATGAAGAGAACAGAGATGAGCTGATACCCGCAGGGAAGTCTGGATTTTGGACTATAGGTGAAAGCGGGGATTTCATGTTTTTAATTCCAAGATATTTAGCTACTGTATGTCATGCCACACTCTAACACTATTGTAGGTATTATTTCCTTTCCTAGTGGATGAGTTCATGCCAGAATTTTTTTTCTACTAGAGTTTCCTTGTAAGCAGATCTGTAGCCAGACAGGAAGTCAGTTACCCACAGTTTAAGAGTAATGCTGCTGTCCAGTCAAAGCAAATACATTAAATCTTCTTCACCTTATCTGGGACATGTTTGAGGTTTCAGGACCTGTATAGGTTTCTGGGTCAGTCTCCTAAAGAAGGAGGAAGCACAGTTACCTGAATGGATATCACCTTAAGTGTCCTGAAAGTCGCTTCAGGTTACCACCTCCTGTAAGTCTTCAGGTTTACTTCAGTCTGAAGGAATGGGAGCTCGTCAGTCTTTATTGGTGTCGATGTAAAGCCTCTTGTCCTCAGTCTGGCCCTGTTTAACTGAGAAACAATTACCGGCTTTATGATAAGAGTGGTTTAATACAGAAGGGCTGTCTGGATTCATGGCAAAAATAGACACCAAAATAATTCACAGAAAAACAGCCAGATAAGTGAGCACACCCAAGGCTTAGTCTATAAATGCACTGATTGATAAAGTCAAACATAATCGGCTTATTTTCATTAAAAATTGGTAAATTGGAAGTAATGCTTGTATTCCCTGATCCACTGACCTGAGGTTAATACTCTGGTGAAAGAAGCACTGTGTGTGCAGAGTAGTACAATTAGATAGGTTAATTGAATTACCACTCAATAATTATAAGCACATCATCAATTTGAATCAAATTAAACTGACATACAGAAACTTTGTCTAAGTGATAACAGCGCCATTGTCTGCTGCTGCAGTGGGTCAGTCGTCCTGATAATCCACTTCAAGCAGCGAGGATAAAAACCTCCAAACTTTGTTGCGTGTCCTGTCAGTTAAAAATATTGTTTTTTACTTGAACATTTTCACTGTTTAACCTACTGATTAGGCCTAATATTTTCAGTCTATTATGTTAATTTACCAGGGGTGACAAAATCTCGTGCTGCAAGATCTCATGAGATTAAAACGTCACAAGATTGCTAGTCAGGGTGAAAAAATGTCTGGCAAGGTCAGAAGGCCATGAAGATGCAGAGCAGCAGCTGCCATGATATAGTCTAGAGATGCACTGATAGTGAAAACTAGGCTAGGCTCGGTTTCAATCAAAGAGGAAAGGGGGGTAACAGAAAAGCTGTTAAACATCTAAATGCACAACAGCTGTAAAACAGCAGTGATAAGAAGTAGAACAGAGAGAACAAATTTACTTTGGCTTGATTGACGCTGTACAAACAGGAAGCAATGCAATACGCTCTTCGTACGTCAGCCTGAATGAATGTGTCACACAGGGGAAGTCCCTGAATGATGACTCGGCGAAACATTTTAGGATTTTAATTCAAATCTGTACATATTTATGATTTTTTCTTGATGGTACCATTTTTTAACCAGTACACCAAAGAACTCTTCTGAAAAGTATGAAGGACAACTGGAGCAGCTGTGTGGGGTGCAAATTGAGACAGACATACAGACAGGCATGCTGCCAATTATAGTATAGGATTAGGGCCGATTCTATTACCAATGTTTAAAATAACAATTTGTCCGATATTGATGCCAATACCGCTATTTTTGAATACTTCTTCTAGTATAACTCCACTCATGTACCAACTTTTTCTCTCAAATTTGACCATGAAATCAGTTTAAAGTTTGTCTAACTCGTCACTTTTTTTCTCCTGGAAAAAAAATCTTGGATTTAATTCAGCAGCTAGATATGCCACATGTCTGTATTAAATTGACTGACACAACAAATAAACCTTGATAACTGATATCTGTTAATGCACCATAATTTATCCCTTTTGTTGCGGCTCTGTCCGTCCTCCATCCATCTGTTCTGTTGTAATTGTCTGTGCCCATGTGAGCTAAAATCATACGTGTTTGTAGTTTCTTAAATCTTACACAATATTTGGCAACATTTCATCAGAAAGTAAAGTTCAGCAACTTTTCAGTCTTTTCTTCTTTATTGTATTGTTCTGCTCTGGCAGTAAGTGTTGGCCTCACTGCTCAACACTGCTCCCACGGTTACCAGTGAATTTGCAGTGTTTGATCAGTTTCTGTAAGCTTCATGAGATTGTGCAGAAAAACAGACAAAACTGAAGCAGAGCATGGACAGAAGGCTCTGTCAGTATCCGTATGTTTCATACCTAGTGCATTAAGGTTGCCTTACACCTAACTACTTTTCCTCCGATTTTAAAGTCACAGACATAACTCCAAAGTCCGAGTAAAATCATGGGAGTCTTGCTGAAGTTGCAGCTCGCTCCTGTTGTCTCAGTTGTTAGGTGTAAGGTGATTATAAGACTTGATTTTAGCTGATTTCTTCAGTCTTGGCGTTACTATTATTGTAAGTCTTAAGTCTTGTTGTATGCAAATTGTGTTTCTCAGTGACATGACCGTCGTCAACGACCAATGGGAGCCAGTATTGTGCGTAAGCACATTAATTCACTTCATCTTCAAAATATGACCCTGAGTGTAGCTCAGTCTAGAGCCGTTGAATGTCTGCTTAGAACTCAGGAGATCGAAAAACTTCTCTGCACCTGTGTGTTTGTGTGCCTTTCCTGTCAGTTCATTCCAGGCTGACATGACAGGTATGGTAAACCCCAACCAGGATTTTCAAAGTAAAAGCTCGGTCAGTTTGTTGCCGTGGTCAGATGACTCACGTTTTACACAGTACTTGTATTCTGAAGTGTTTCTGGGATAGTTCCTCAGTTGTTGCAGTAACACACAATGTTGCTTCAGTGTTTAACTTTCCTTTTGTCTCTACTCAATGTAAATGATTTTAAAACATCGGATATCAGAAATATTAACTCAACTGCGATTTCCGTCTCTTTCTTCATCTTGTTCTCTGCTCAAAAAGTGTTGTTTTGAATTTCCACCAGATGCATGATGGGGAAAAATCTCAAAAGGAATTTTATTCTAGTCTTGCAGTCAGTGACCGACAGCCTTTGCAAAAACTTGGTCTGAGACTAATAACTCAGCAGCTTGCCGACAAATTGTCTTTAGATGTGAGAGGGTCTCAGATGCCAGGCTTTTTAGAGGCTTTTAAGAGTTTTAGCAAAGTCCTCTGGTTTAAGGCCGGCATTAAGGAGCCTTCAGGATGATTATTGTGTCCTTTTATGAGGTGATGATGCCACCTGCAGGAGGTCTCAGTACACTACAAAGCTAAATAGACTGTCCAACTGCAAAATCAGCCACAAAATACAATCAAATTGGTATCACACTAGATTATCAATATTGTTGTCTGCAGCAAAACTAAACATGATCAAGGCACCCCTAGTCAAGTTAAAGTTACTAATATTGGAAAACCTGGCTTATCATGCATCTTAAAACAAAAATGACTGGACACCATGTTTTTCTGGGGAAGTGCTTAAAATGTTTTACAGGCGTTTCTGCTTTCGATGACAATGTGTAAAATTGTTGTGAACTTAGAATTGCAATAAGAATTTTATTTAGCAGGCTAGTGTATAGTCAAGTAAACACACTGTGTAAAGCAACCCCACCCTGTAATGGTGCAAAGTTGTTTTTCAAACATTCTAACATTTGCAGTGCAAGCACCTTCAATCCTCTTTGCAGGTTGATGTCCACTTTCATATGCCAAATGTCATCAATCAAGGCTTTGGTTGTATCTGAGTATAACCAGGCACAGCCTCTGAACAATTTTATCCCCAAACCATGCTGTTCCTACAAGAACAGCTACCAGTGCTATCCATGCTGTAAGTTATTGTTGTTTACATGCTTATGGAGCACAGCAGCAGCATGGCAGTAGTCAGCTTCAGCTTCTACAGTTTAGATGGAGTGTTTAAGCGTGATCAACTGATGGAAAATTGTGAAGAATTAGTTTAATTAACTTGTGATTCTGGTGCTGACGGTCGAGGGATTCAGCCATTTATCATGTGCATCCCTACTTGGAATTTTTTTGTCATCTTAGAATCATTTCAGCCCCCATCAGACGCCTGAAAATGCATCTGCAAAATTAACAAATTAGTAAAAAACATTGTACAAGTTCCTCCTGTGTAGTATCTCTGACATAAATGTCTTAAGTATCAGATAACTTGGTATTATAAATTTTAACATCAACACAGTCCCACAACTTAGGGCTCCATGTATTTCTCTGCTTCAGCATTTTTTGAGATGTGCTTACTTTAAATTTAGGTTAGAGTCATCTTTTAACAACCTTAGAGCGGTTTTGTCTTGTAAGTAGAAAGTGAGGAGTGAGCCAGGAAAATTAAACTTATGTAAAAAAGTTTTTGCCCTGAATCCAGCCTGTCAGCTAGTTCTTCCTTCCAACGAGCTCCACAAATCTGGCGTAAAGTTTGTGCTTTCAGGTCAGAGCTGCTCCACTTTAGGTTTGTGAGGTTAGGAAATGAAACGGTTTGCTGAGATATGAACTTGTGGAGCACGTTGGAGGTCGAGGACGGCCTGGGAGGAAAAATCTGCCAGAGTGGATTGATTTTATCTGACCTTGACTTCTTTGATTGTTATAAAAATGTAGATGATTAGTTTGAGTATTTTAAAATATGTGTGGTGCAGAGGTGTTCGTAAGGCCAGGGTTTGAGATTTCACCAGTTTCCCCTGATTGTGCAACCTTAGATTCCTGCAGGGACAAACACACAAACATCAAACTGGATCTAGTAGTTCGTTTCAGGATCTCTACTGCTGCCGGCCACTGTGCTGTTTACTCTGTGTGTGTGTGAGTTGTGTGTGTGTCTTTGACCACTGTCATTACCAGCTTAGTGGCCTCAGGGTGAGAGACAGCCACTCTAAGACCTCCCTCTCTGTCTTTTCACATCTCCATTAGTTTCTTTGTCCTGTTGTTCCCTCAGGTTACTGTTTTTGTGTCTGTGTGTGTTTGTGTGCATGTGCGTGTGCTGTATAGTTTCTCTGAGGGAACAGGGACATATATTAGTGCCCCTCTTTAGTATTTCTTCATCTTTATCTTCTCCACCAGCAGAAATCGTTACTCTCAACCTTTCAGATAGCCTTTTGTTTGTTGGCTTTCTTTAATAAAAGCAGTGTGTGAGGAAGAAGAGATAACATTAGATTTATAAAGAAGTAAACCTGCTATCTACGGTGTTTTTCCTGTTGTCTGTTGTAGGGTTAAAAACATTCCTCAGACCTGAACAACGGCTCATAAAAGCTTTCATAGCTCACTGAACAATAAGACACGTTGCATTTGCCGGCTACGTCCCATAAAGCTGACACACATTTTGGCTATAAAAGGTTTTCACCAGACAACAGTCTTAATGGAAGTCCATCATGGCTGCCATGGATTTTAAATCTTTACCTCCTCCAAGGCAGTGAGATTTTGGTAATTTTGTTAGTTTGTCAGCAAGTTATAAGAGGAAAAAAAAAAAGCTGGCCCAGTGAAACTTCATGGAAACATTTAGCATATGCCAATAAAAATCCCATTAATCTTAGAACCAGATCCAGACCCTAAAAACTCACAAACAGTGCCCTGGTGAAGGTCTACTTCCTCTGATTACCCTGAAGAAGATATGCTCTTATGAGACTGATTCTAGCAGAGGAAAAAGTGAAAAATATTGGTGGACATATTTATCTTTGTCCTGCAGATCGTCTTGTATGTATCCAAAAGATCTAAAACTGGATGTACATAAAAGTAGGAGTGTAAATCTCCTGTTTCATCACGATACAGTAAATATAAATTAAGTGATTAATTTATTTTTGATGGATTGCAATCTTGATTTTCATAAAAGCACGGCTTTGGACAAAGTTTAAAGTTCAAAGGACAATCTCTGTGCTTTTGAGTGGACTCAAACAAGACAGAAAAATGCAGTTTAATACATTCATTTTTTTGTGGCAGCAGAGATTTTATGCACATTATGCAAACATTCAAATGTCAGTAAAAACAATGATTTTGTGTTTTATTTATGTTTTGTTTTTGCAAAACACAAAGATATTTCTCATGACCTTTGATGCATTCAAAAAGGAAGAGAAAACCAGGCACTCCAAACAAAAAAATGTGTGCAAATGAGGAAGGGAATACTAAAAAGCCTTTATTATAATGGCCAA
This sequence comes from Cheilinus undulatus, assembly GCF_018320785.1. Taxonomy (NCBI): domain Eukaryota; kingdom Metazoa; phylum Chordata; class Actinopteri; order Labriformes; family Labridae; genus Cheilinus; species Cheilinus undulatus. The sequence continues at coordinate 31,394,261 of NC_054879.1, read as the reverse complement.
ATCATTAAAAAGCCAACATGTTTCGACCAAACCGGTCTTCTTCAGGGCTAACAAACATTTGTGGTGTGGTCACAACTCTATGTGGACTACAGCCAAAGAAGGCAGTCACATGAATCAGGGAGAAGAGAAATCAGGTGAGAGTCTTCACACAGGACTCACTGATCAGGCATTGGCATCTCCCAATCACAGTGATGATCAATTAGAGGCAACCACAGACTCAGAGTATTTTTTAACAGAATTTTCTCTGTGACTGCCTTCTTTGGCTGTAGTCCACATAGAGTTTTGACCACACCACAAATGTTTGTTAGCCCTGAAGAAGACCGGTTTGGTTGAAACATGTTGGCTTTTTAATGATTTGGCCATTATAATAAAGGCTTTTTAGTATTTCCTTCCTCATTTGCACACATTTTTTTGTTTGGAGTGCCTGGTTTTCTCCTCCTTTTTGGACAGGTTTTTTTCCCCCTGGTTTCCAAGAGCACCCAATTTTGGTTCATCATTGAAGCGCCTCAATCATACTGAGCAGCCAGTCAACCTCCTTCTTTTGCTGTCAAACCTTTGATGCATTGTTGAAATGAGAGATAAAGGAAGTCTATGACAGGACCTACACTTTCATGCTTGAAATTGTTAACCTTGAAACCTCAGATTGCATCTGAGGTTTCAAGGAGTTGCTTTTTTTTGTGAGGAGTGATATGATATACTGAGGAGGCTTTTGCAAGAGACATAGGTAGAAATGGTGCATTGTTCTCTTGCTTTTTCTTAGTGAACACTGTTCTCCTTTACCCCTCAAGTACACCGTAAACACACGTTGGTGATCTACATCAGGTTTTTTTTGTATGGAAAAGAAAGAAAGTGAGGAAAGATCTCAGTCACAGAAGGATGGTAGTCCTGACCATAGTTTTCCTGTACTCAAGACAGAAACAAGCTTTGTTCTGATAAAGACACAAACTTCTATCTTTTGTCTCTGTGCCAGTTCCTCCCAACAATGTGAGACTGCTGACAAGTCAAATTTCTAGGTATTAATAATATTGGACCGTTTCCATTTCAGCACCAGTAAGTGTGTGGGTGTTTGGGAGATATCAGTTTCACTTGCTGTTTTGCCAGTGCTCAGTACAAGCTTCAGAGCAGGGATGTCTGAGCAATGTTAAAGGCAGACTGACATTTTTATAAAACCCAAGTTAAAAAGGGGCCTTGTGCATAAAAGACAGTGTCATCGGCGTAGAGACAGATAATGCTTCTTGTTTATTAATGGGATGTAATGATACCTGGGAATACATGGAAAACCAAAATAATTACCATCAAAAGGTGTTACATGTTTTTGGGTTCCCTTATTTGATCTTACTAGCTGCAATACAATCTCAAAATTAAAATTTGTTGAATTCTATAAATCATAAATAAAGGAAAAGGGGTATTTTTTTATTTTCTATGTTTATCTTATCATACTTGTCTTCGTATTAACTTCAGTCTTATTTGTCCATTAAAAAAATACATTTTATTTAAAAAAACAGGAAAGTCATACTGTAAACCCAGTATCTCTGTGCTTGTACAGTAGTAATCTCTATCTCTATTTATGTAAATGATGAATAGTAAAGGCACCAGTCTAGAACCTTGTGGTGCCTCATTTGTTTATTTAGAAAGAGGTTATTCTGAGACATCAGGCCATATCGTCTTTGTTTTTTCCAGACAAATCCACATTTAACTAGTCCTGAGGAAAAATATCCAAACCCAGCTCGCTGAGTTTAATCAGCAAGCCCCTCCCTCTCTAGTCTATCAGAGCAGTTCCACTGCCCGCGCTCCAGTCCAGCAGCGGCGTGTCCCTGCTGTGCCACTCTGCTCCACTTCATTCGAGATACGCTGCAGGTCTATTTACAGTGCCGGCCCTGCCAAACTGCGTCCATTTCCGATATGCCGAACTGGAATATGCTCCCACACCAGACCTGACCTTAGTCTAGTCTCTCTAATGGAATAAAAGGTCGCAGGCAAACAATTTTAGTTACAGTTTTAATTGACAAAATTAATACAGCTCCTGCTCATTGGCTGACTTTGCCAGCGTGACGGAACGAATTGCAGAAAGCAAAAAATTATGTAAGACTTAATGTCAGGAGGTAAGAGGACATCCAGGCAAATGGTAAATAGACTTGAGCTTCTATATTGCTTTTCTAGTCATCATATTACTCAAAGGACTCTTTGCAATGAAGTACGCTGGCCCATTCACTCCACATTCACAAACTAATAATGAAGGCTGCTATGCAGAGTTGCCATCAGTATGAATCATCTCATTCATATGCATCCATACATATTCTCACACAACTGCTGAGCAGTGGTAAGTTGGGGTTAAGTGTCTTGCACAAGGAAACATAGACATGTGACTGCAGAAGCTGGAGTGGGGTCCTCCACCTTCCAGTATAGAGATGACGTCTGTACCTACTAAGCCACAGTCGCGTCAGAAAGAAAAGATTCTCAGGGCTGATCAGTCCCAAAACCCTGTGACTGCTGGTTCGAGCTATTGTCTGACCTCAGCATAAGTAAAGTTTGATTGTTGACATCTTAGTCCTGTCAGTATCAGTGAGACTCATTATACGGTTTATCTGACACTGTTGTGAGACTCTTTGAAGTCGTGAAAGGTGAAAGCACTTTCTTCCTCAGGTTGTTGTGAAGCACTGACCTGCTTTTTTGCAGTCTGAAGGAAATATTTCCGCTTTTCCTCTTCAATCAGGAATCACATTGTTGCTCGACTGCTGTGTGGCTTTTTGTGTGTATCAGGATTATAACCCACAGCTGGCCTCTCTGATTACTGACTGCCCGGTCAGCCTGGATTAGACCCCCCCACCACCACCACCACCACAACCACCACCCATATAATTTATATTTATCCTCACATTACAACAGAAAAGGTAAAGACACGTTTTCATTTGACTTTAATGCTCAGTTCACTGACTCGCTGTTTCTCGTTCTCACTGCATGGGTTTAATATTTGTGAGTGTAAGTGTGTATTTACCTGTGTGTGAGTGTGTAAAGTGTAATTCCCAGCTCAATAGAGCAGATATATTTAATCCTTCCTTCGCTAAAGCTGATGTCAGCATCAGCTGGCTCCATGCATGTGTGTGCGTGTGCGCATTTTGTAGCTAATTCATCACTATGGCAGATTAACCAGCTGTCTGCAGAACATAAAGTTGGCTTCCAACAACCAGCTGGAGAAAGAAAGAGAGGAGAGACAGAATAAGAGTCACCATCCTACCAAATAAAACACATTTCTCCTTCACTGTGGTGTTTGAGTCCTCAGTGTCCATTAGGGAAACTGAAAACAAACCCTGCAAGTTCTGCTTCACCAATTAAAAGGTATCTCATTTAACACCAGATCTTATTCCCTCCATACTGAGTCACCTTGACTAAATTAACTTGTGCTGTCGATGGTAAAGAAAGGTTAAGGTAAAGATCAGAAAGCTGTGGATAATGAGGAGTCCACATTGCAGGGCTGATTTTGTGTAAATTAAGAATTGAATTCTACACAGTATTTTAAATTCAATAAAAATATGTAAGGCAAAATAAGTGATTGCATGAGTATTCAGTCCCTTCAAGTTAGTGTTTAGTGGATTCACCTTTGGCTGCAATCACAGCACTGAGTTTGTGTCTATATGTGTCAATCAGTCTTGCACAACTGCAATTTCACTGCGTTTTTTTTAACAAAGCTGTCAGATAGCACAGGGATCAGGAATGAACATCCCTTTTCAAGTTCAGCCAAAATTCTGCTGCAGACTGAATTAGATTGTCTTCTAGGATTTTCCTGTGTTTTGTTGCTTCATTTTACCCTCTACCTTTATGAGCCTTCCAGGACCAGCTGCCGAGGGGAATCCCCACAGCATGATGCTGCCTCCGCTGTGCTTCACAGTGGAGATGGTGTGTTTGCGGTGATATGCTGTATTTGGTGTCTGCCAAACAAAGTTAATTTACCTGAGTAAATTTTACTCAAATTGACTAGAATTTGACACTGAAAAATTGAACATTTGGTTCCAGTCTATTTGGAGTAAAATCTACTCTGCTTGCAGAGTCATGTTTGCAGAGTTGTTTCACCCTAAAAAGTGTTTTATTTAACTCTAAATGATTATGTACTCTACGATGAGCAAAATGAAAACAACTCCACAGCAAGTGTACTCAATACAGAGTGTAACAGAACATAGTTTACTTGATCCTTTCAGAGCTGTTTTACTTGATCCTTTCAGAGCTGTTTTCCACACCTTATAGAGCTGTTTTTCATTCCTTATAAAAATGTTTCCTCTCTTCATAGAAATGGGTAACACTTTAGAGCTGTATCTTATTCTAAATATGATGTTCTTCTTCATATAGAGCTACATTTGACTCTAAATCAATAATCCTGCTGCCAAAGATGTTTTGCCTGAGTATATAGGTATTGATGTTCTAATATAAACAAAACAGTTTTGATCAACATATGACAAGGACCCAGGAGCAGAGCACGAGACAAGATAGTAAGGGTGAATGAGTTTATCTGACAACAATAACGGTGCAAATGATGGTGAGTGTGCTGGTTGGTGGTTGGCAGAATCACTGGCAGAGAGATGGAGGCACTGCAAAAAAAAAAGGATCGAATGGAGTAAGACAAGGCAAAAAAAAAAGAAAAAAAAAAAAAGAACCTCACTGAAGGATCACTAGATTCCAAGGTTGAAGAGGAGCCAGGTTACCTGACTAGAAGCTGTAGTACAAGAATGTCTGAAAGTACAGCACCAGGTGAAGAGATCTTGATTTCTGAGGATTAGATGCAGCTGGGACACCTAACAAGCTGCAGCTGTGACTGTCCATGAGTGATGGAGACTGAATTAAATCTTAAGTGGGTGTGGTTAAAGTTTTACTCCAGCAGAATTTCATCTGTGTTTTTACTCCAGCACTCACAGTGGCTGGTATTAAATACACTAAAAAAAAGAGTCAGTTTATTAATTTTCAGTAAAATATTTGTTACTCTGGAAAAATTACTCCCCGGATTATACGCCAGAGCGTCTTGTCCGATAGCAAAAAGGCATCATTTGGTCTCATCAGACCAAAGAATTCTTTTCCACCTGACAATGGAGTCTTCACATACCTTTTTGTGAACTCTAGGGGAGATTTAATGAGTTTTCTTCAACAGTGGCTTTCTCTCTGCCACCCTCCCATTAAGCTTTGATTGGTGAAGAACGAGGGCATTAGTTGTCATATGCAGAGTCTCTCCCATCTCAGCGGCTGAATCTCCCTCAGAGTAGTCATAGGTGTCTTAGTGGCCTCTCCTACTAGTCTCCTTGCACGGTCACTCAGTTTGTGAGGACGTCCTGATCTAGGCAGATTTACACATGTACCATATTCCTTCAATTTCTTGGTGATAGATTTAACTGAACTCTGGGGGATGTTTAGTGCCTTGGACACTTTTTGTGTCCATCCCCTGACTTATACTTTCACTAACCTTTTCTCTGAGTTGCTTGGAGTGTTCTTTTGTCTCCATGGTGTAATGTAGCCATGAATACTGATTAACCAGTGACTGGACCTTCTAGACACAGGTGTCTTTAGACTACAAGCCAAATTATATATACATGATTGATTTTCAAAATCAGTAAAAGGGTGAAACATCCAAGGGGGTGAATAATTTCTATAGGCACTGTAGCTGTTGACATATTTCTCTTAGTAGTTGTTTAAATCTGTGTTTTTTAATCTTTATGTGAAGCAGCTGCTATTTTTACAAACTGATGATTCAGAAGATTTTCTTGCCAATCAAAGAAGTACTCCATATTTGGGGGTACTAAAATTTTCTATGGGGCCAACCAGGGGTACAAAGAAGCAGTGTCTTCAAAATGACTCCTACTGTGGCTCTCTGGCATATTCAGAACACTTTGTCACAACAATAAGAAGCGAAGCAAGGCACCATAGTGACTCCACGTGTCTCAGTAGGTCCCACAGGCTGACCCATGGCTGTGGAATAACAATAGTGGCCTCCTATTTGGCTAAATGTCAAGTCAGTTCAAGTCAGTTTTATTTATATAGCTCAAAATCACAAATTTGCCTTGGAGGGCTTGGACGTAGCCAATCCGCATGGCTGGTCCAGCTGGTGTGTTGATGTTGGTGCTAGCAGTCGAGGCCATGCTTTCATCCCCAGTGCAGGCTTTATTGGCACCAGCAGCTTTTATATACTGTTCTGTTAAAGTACAAATTATCATAAGGTAACTATTTCTTCTGTGCAATTATCCAGCAGTGGGCCATTCCAGCCTTAATGAGTTACTCTAAATCTGATCCTTTTCCCTAAAGTGAATTTAAACAGCCTGTATGGAGAAGTAATGTATGTAGGTCATAGCTATAAAGCTAACTGAAAATGGAAAAAAAAGAACTTGTCTTTGTGTGTCCTGTCAGCGGTCATGTGACTTGGCAGAGCTGACAGGAAAACAGATGGACACAGTCATGGACTGACCTACACACTTCCAAACACACACTGAACACTGGACACACACTAACACACACGTATGTCATCCTTCCTCTTACTCATTACTTCATCACTCTCCCTGTGAGTGTTTGATGTTTCACACTCTGCATCCGGTGTCACTCAGGCCTCACTCCTGTCCATCTGTCCGTCCCCCTGCTGTCTGTCTGTCTGTCTGTCTGTTCCCCCGTCCGTCATTACCTGGACAGTGTCACCTTTACATCAGCACTGTATGCACTGTAGTTCTGTTGGATCAGCATGATTTGCTTTATTGTAGCGTGGATCAGTATTTATCTATTTCTTCTGAAAAGTAGAAATCAGTCCCTACATTTGTGGTGTTTCAAGATTTAGCCTCTCATGTTTGCAATTCAAAGCCAAAACTGACAAAAGTAATTATCAAGCCGCTGAGCCTCAAGCTGGGGTCAGACTTCATGATTTTTGTGTGCTCTGATGCTCACTATTAACCTTGCGTAGCTGATGGATTGGCCAGATTCCATGTCTGTCATCTGGCAGATCGATCCTGCAGACGTCCGATCTGAAGTGATTATGTCAGGACCTGACCAATCAGCTTCGTTTGAGGAGAATGAGCTAACTACGGATAGGGTTTAGTTGTACTGGAATGTAGTACCAATGGCTACCGCTAGTGTAGTGTTTACTCGGATTGAGCTACATTATAGGGGTAGGTTTACAGAACTGGCAGGATTTAGTTGTACCAAGGCCGGTATACTATGGCTGCTGGTGGAGCGATTAGCATGGATGTAGCTACAGCGACAGATTGATCAGATCAGATGGCATTTTTTATTTAAAATGGGAGCAAAGAGCAACACTGAAAGCCTCTCTTGGCATGGACGATGTTTGCGCACTTCTCCTGACTTGCCTCGTTATGAGTTTTATCCACCAGCAAGCTCCAGTGTTTGTAAATTATGACAGCTTGCCTGTAAAGCTCACATTACTCCTACCGCTTTTCACTCTCTTCAGCCTGCACTGAATGTTACAGACAGAACATTTGTCCAGTTACCTTCAGAATTTTTTGGGAAAAAACACTCTGTGGGAGTTTTTCCTGGCATGTCAGGTTAGGTCACTGTGTCACAGAGCTGTGAATTTGTGCCGTTACTTAACCAACAGATGCCAGACTACACAGAAGTATGCAATCAATCATTGCTACTAATGATGATGAATGACCTGCTAGGTTGATGTGTAACTTGATAACCTGACATACCAGATAGCCTGTTTCATATGTACTTTTCGTGAGATATATTTCACATCCATCTGGGCAACTACCTATGGTGTGTGTTTGTGAAGGGCAGAACCTTTCAGTCTTTCACATTCATTATGGATCAATCAAAGTGTCGAGACAAAATTACACAGAGAACCCTGCACAGCTCTGGTAAGTTAACTATGTAAAGTTAGCTTTACAGACAGTTGCTATAATTTACAGTGGAGCCAGTTGGTGAATAAAACTCAAACCAAAACTAGCCGGAGAGGAACAAAACATCTTTTAGGCTAGGAAAATTCTTCAGTATGTTTCTTTGCACCTTCTATAATGAAGAAATGCTGTCCAGTTCTGATCAAACTTGCCACTATAGCTACAACTGGGCTAATCACTTTACTGGCTTGCAGAACAACTAAACCATACCCTTATTTACTGCAAACACATACCCAAGCCGGTCAGGAGAGGAGCACAATATTCTTTCCAGCCAAGAAGGCCTTCAGTGTAATTCTTTGCACTTCTTCAAAAAAGACACACGGTCCAGTTCTGGCAAAATTGGTGCAAGAGTTTCATCCGAGCTACCTGCGTTGTTTACTTGCTTTGCCTTACAGCTAAAAACGACCCATAGCTACCCCTCAATCTCCTCAAACAGTGCTGATTGGTCTGTTAATTTTTCAGACCTGGCGCAAATATTTTAAATTCAAACTTTGCAAAATGCATCTGCCTAATGATGGACTCGAAATCTGTTCAATCCATTGGCTTTGAAAGATTATAATGCTAATGCTAACAGCAGTTACTCACTGGGTTGCGGAGATGTGTCTATTTTTTGCTGTGATATTCCCTCTATGACACATCATAACAGGCAAGGATGTTGTTGCTAGAACTTAACACGCTTTTCCTCTGTCTTATTGTAGGATCTCCTTTTTGCTTGGCTGTTTGGTTTGTGTACTTTTGCGACTGCTGCATGTGAAGAGTGCTCTGTGCTCTTACAGGTAAATGTCACAGTGATTACACCACAAATCAAAGAGAAAATGACATAGGCAAGGCAAGGCAAGTTTAGTTGTATAGCACATTTCAGCAACAAGGCAATTCAAAGTGCTTCACACAGGACATTAAAATACATTGACAAAGGAAAAAAAGAAACACAATGGAAAAATTTTAAACGACACATGTAAAAGGTGATTAAAAACAGCAAATAAGATCCACAAAAGATAAAAACCTGGGTTCCTCTCAACCTTGGTCCGGAGACTGAATTCTGTCCCAAACAGTTTCACGTTTCTGGCCAATACCAGATCCTTATCTGATCTCCAAGCTCTTAACTTAAAACAATTTAAAAGAAGAATGTAAAAGGTGATAAAAACAGCACATAAAACCCCAAAAAGATAAAAACCCACATATTAAAGTAAAAGTTACAGTGCAGAGTTTGAGCGAAAATAGATCATTTGAAAAGTGATAAAGTTTTTAGTCAAAGGCAGTAGTGAACAGGTGTGTCTTCAACCTTGATTTAAATAAATCAAACATGCTGGACTTTATCTCAGGAGATTGAGAGGTGTTTCTGATATTTTCTTGATTGTTGTCCACTATGACTCACCTAGCAAGATGAAACAACAGATTTTTTACGCTGATTCCCTACGCTTGTTTGGCTGGGTAATAATTGTGCTGAAAATGTGCAGTCTGACCTCGGCTGTAATGGTGCCAGAGGCCTGGTATGTGGTATGAGTATGGCATTAAAAATTTAAAGGACCGCTCTAAAGATCAGCTTGATCTATAAATAACTGTATCAAAATGTTAGATGAACAAATATCAGTAGAAATATCAAGTATATGAAAGAAGAAAGAAATGAAGAAGGAAATGTTGGAAATGGGAATTTAATTTAGCATTTTGGCCTTGTTAAAGTCTTAGAGTAAACTGCTGTTGCAATAATATAAAATATGCTCTATCAATCCATACATCTACCCATCCTTCCCCTAATGTCTCTTTAGTTTCATATGAATGTGTTCTACAGCCTACATTTTGTCTTGAGCTTATTAAATCTGTTTAGTGGGACTAAGTTCCTTACTGTCTCTTAATTTTAGTTTTGTTTTTTCTTTTGTCACTACTGAAGAAACCCATAATTAATGGTCATTAATGTACCTTTCTCTTCTTCTTTTATTGTCTTAGGGATGAAGACCCCTCTCAGTCCCTCGCAGCTCCTGGACAACGGGCAGATCTTTGCTTTTGGAGGGATTTGTCAGGAGCTGATGGACTCCCCCATTCCTACATCCATGAGTCTCAATGTTCAGCAAACTCCATCCTCAGGTGGTTGATCTACTTCAGTACAAATGCTTTACATCCCCCTTTCTGTCAATCCAAGTTGTCTTTAATATCTTTCAAAGCCTAAATCATGTCTTTAGATTACTCTGGAAAGTGTAGCCCACACATGTAGTCTTTCTCCTACAGTCTAACCCTGGGTTTAATTCAACAGTCTTTCCAATTCATACACTGGCACTTTTCCACTATTATCTTACTGCTTTCTGTTTTCCCTGTTGTAAAACCCATTGTTGTTATAGTTTCCTACAATGGTTTCACTCTTTCTTGTAGTTTTCTCCAATAGTCTGACCATTTTCTCCTACATTCTAAATGTTGTTTTTTTTAGAAACCCTGACTTATCTTTAAATCTGTAGTTCTTATTGTCCCTTAAAGCCATCTATCCTTTCTTGATTTCCCCTAAACGTTAAATTTTCCTACACCTTGACAGTGTCTCGTAGTTCCCTCATGCAATACATCCAGTCTTCCTACCACTCTTTGACTACTTATGTTTGTTTTCCCCAAAGGAGTCTGTAGGAATGAAACATTACTATTAAAAATTATGAACACAGTGAAATTTCCCCACAATCAGTATACTGGTATCTGAGTATGTGGACAAAAAGTCAGTGGAGTCTTTGAGTCTTTGGTTCTTCTGGTCTTACTGTACTCTTGTGTGGCCTGGACATTGACGGCTAGAAGTCGTCTGGTGTCCTTTGTGATGACTTCTCTTCTATGTGTCTTTGGGTATCATTGGCAAGCCCATGCATCTAATGCTGACGTGCTAAGGAGGGCAGGGATTGAAAGGGTCAGCAGCCTGATACAGGAATGGCCGCTGCGCTTTTTACAGGCACCTGGCACACTTTCTCATGCCTGATCCAGCTCACCCCATACTGGGTGGGTACCCAAGACTTGGTGGGCTGGTCCAGACACTGCATGTACGCAAAGGGGCAGCTAGGAAAATAACTGTAGAGATGGTGCGTGGGCTTGAAACAGGCCTCAAGGATGGCCATCAGGAGGCCAGAGCAGTATAAGACCAAGGTTGATGCAGCCAAGTGCTGAACTGGCTCCCATACCTGGGTTCAAATTTTGATCATCAATAAAACTTTTTTTTGACAATCACAGTTCAACAAAACATTACATAATGTCCAGTTGGTTAGTTAACCAAGGTGCTTTAACAGTCAGTCTGCATCGGGCATAAAACAATGTTCTAGAAACCAGGAGACATACGGTTCTTCCTCTTCTTCATTTTCTCCAACAGTTGCATGCATCCTTATTTTTAGTCTAACAGTTATTTACATCCTTATAGTTTTCTCCAAAAGTCAGTGTACCAGTTTCTATTTTAATCTGATGCATCCTTGTAGTTCCCCTACAGTCTGATGCATCCTTGTAGTTCCCCTACAGGCTGATGCATCCTTGTAGTTCCCCTACAGGCTGATGCATCCTTGTAGTTCCCTACAAGCTGATGCATCCTTGTAGTTCCCCTGTAATCTGATGCATCCTTGTAGTTCCACTACAGTCTGATGCATCCTTGTAGTTCCCCTACAGTCCGATGCATCCTTGTAGTTTCCCTACAGGCTGATGCATCCTTGTAGTTCCACTACAGTCTGATGCATCCTTGTAGTTCCCCTACAGTCCGATGCATCCTTGTAGTTCCCCTACAGTCCGATGCATCCTTGTAGTTTCCCTACAGTCCGATGCATCCTTGTAGTTCCCCTACAGTCCGATGCATCCTTGTAGTTCCCCTACAGTCCGATGCATCCTTGTAGTTTCCCTACAGGCTGATGCATCCTTGTAGTTCCCCTACAGGCTAATGCATCCTTGTAGTTTCCCTACAGTCTGATGCATCCTTGTAGTTTCCCTACAGTCTGATGCATCCTTGTAGTTTCCCTACAGGCTGATGCATCCTTGTAGTTCCCTTACAGTCTGATGCATCATTAGTCACATTTACATGGACGCTTTTATTCCAATCTGATTGAAATCAATCTGATTAAATGTTTTGGGTCAAGAGTTTACATTGTGTGTGATCTATCCGATCGGGTGATTATATGTGCCTGTTTTTAATTGGAATAGCGGCCACTGCATCAACGGTCACCACTAGTAACCATAAATCATGTGACCTGTGTGTCACATGACTTATGGTTGCTGGTGATTTCCAGTGGTATATAGTCTCACTGCTCTGTTATTTCTCCGTCCCCCATTGAGGCCGACATCCCCTGAGTCTTGGCTTCTCCACTACCGGCGTTTGAGTCTAGTGACCCATTTCTGCTGGCGAGAATGGCTCCTGACAATATGTCACCACGCAGTTACGTCAAGATGAAAAGCATGCGCAGAAAGAACGTGTCACATCAATTGGGTGAAGGTGTTTACATGGAAAAATTTTCCCTCTGATTGGGTCATGAAAAGGTGTAGACCACCCCTCTGCAACCGATTAGATTTTTGATCGGATGGGGCTTGATCAGGTTGATTTAGGTGTTTACATGCAACATTTCTAATCAGGTTGAGGGTTTCACCTGATTAGAAGTGTCCATGTAAACGCAGCTATTGTAGTTCCCCTACAGTCTGATGCATCCTTGTAGTTCCCCTACAGGCTGATGCATCGCTGTAGTTTCTCCAATAATATCGTCCATCATCATCGTTTTCTCCAACTTTTTGACTCAGTCTTGTTTAGGTTCCTTCATACTGATTCATCACGGTAGTTTTTGCCTGTTCTATGACTCATCTTTGTTATTTAACCTACAGTCTGACTCATCCCTGTTCTTTTCTTCCAGGTCAGAGCAGCACTTACTCCTTATGTGAGGTGTGTAACCTGCAGCTGACCTCTGCAGCTCAGGCCCAGCTGCACTACAATGGAAGGTCTCACCTCCGGAGGGTGAGGCAGCTCCAGGCTGGAGAGACAGGACAAGCATCAGGTACATTACAGCTGCTAATTTCATGTAATTGTTAAAGCGCTTTAATCTGTATAAGTAGTTTCCTGGAGCTCATGAGGGAGTATTAAACATTATTTTAGTTAAATGCCAAAAGAGCCTCAAAGTCCCTGAGAAGAAATAAGCTTTAATGATGAGTAAGGGCTCTGGGGCATTATGTTTTTGGGTTTTTATTCCATACGTGTCTGTCCAGGCCAGTCGTGTGAACACAGTACCATAAGAATGTGTTGTTAGATTTTATTCCAACTTTGATAGAAGCATAAAATCTGGTATATAAGTCACCCAGGCCAAAGTGTGTTTCTGAAAACTTCTAAAGGGGAAAAAAGTTAAACCCTCCTTCAAGTGCAGCCACAAGTGCAGTTTCCACTCAGCTTTGTGGCTCTTTTAGTACCATCTGTTTTTGCAGTACTGAGTCTGCACGTCTACATATAAGCTAAAATAATTATGTTTCACCATTTAGACAAATCAACCAACACAGTCCAGGACTGAGACAAAGCATATGTAATATGCAGTAGTTCACAGGTTCCATCTCCTCTGTTCAAATGTGTTTTGCTTTCTTTGTTTCCAGCAGGGACTCAGTCGAGGTCTCTTCCCCAGACCACAGGGCTCAGCTCCCAGCCTGCAGGACTAACTCCAACTCCAGGCCCCAGTCCAGGCCTCAGCGTATCCACCAGCACAACTACAGGTAGGAGAAGTGCAGATTTGACTATTTCTACTCAACTGGGCTGTGTTTCCTTTTCTGTTAAACATCACACTTTAACATGCCACAACGATTCAGATGATGTTCACATTCTGGACCTTCATAAGAGGAAATAACAAGTGAGCAGTCAGTGCTCTGAACCCAACAGTATCTTAAAAAAGTATACATGTTCTCAAAGTTAGCAGATGGATGTTAGGAGCCAAACATCAATTTGTAAAGCCTGACAGACTGCGTGAGAATGAGTTTGACTCCTCCATCATCAACAGCTGCTGCCCTCTGGGAGAGGTCAGAGTTATTTTGTGTGGGTGCATGTGTATGTGAGATTGACCTCTAAAAAGGATAATTTGACCCTGCATTAAGTAAGATCATCACTGCAGCTTTATTCTTAATGGAGAGACAAATTCAGCCTCTTTATAGGTATAGTTAGCTCCACCCAAACACCTGTTCACCACGCTGATGAGCTGAAATTTCATGAATACCGCTGACTTTGATTGTCAGGAGACTTCTCTAGTACCACCATGACAGGATGTTTGTTGATAAAGAAAATTAATCACAGCTATTGGATGGATTGCTGGTAAAAGTGGATCAGACGTTCATGCTGTTGTCAGGTTTATATGCAAAAACTTTGGTAGTCCCTCCTTGTGTTTTGAAGCATCTGCACTTTCATTACTACTTACCATTTAAAAAATCAGTTATTTTGTTTCAAAACATCGGGTATGAAACTGTGATAAAATACTGGCAGTCTGTTGTCCATGTTGTGATGGTATGAAATGATCATCAATGTTTAAAATTTGAAACAAGAGATAGATTGATTATTTTTTTTACTTATTTGCCATTATTATTATTAATCAAAAATATAATTTTTTTTTACTGAGTTTCAGGAGCAGTTGTAAAAAGCTGGTCTCGTTGTATGTTTTATCCACATCCTGTTCCTCTGTTGATATACTATGGCAGGGTTTGTACTGGAGCTGCGCATGCATACAACCTCACTTTGTCTTGTTGTTCTCATTGGCCCATAATGAATGTGTCAGACAGAAGGTTCATCCAATCACCTACCTAGAAATTCATGAAAAGTCCCGCCCTTCCCAAACGCTCCCTATGGGAGGTTTACCAGATGAATGTGAAATATATCCATGCAACTAATATATGAAACGGTCTATCTGGTGTCAGGTTACATGCAGAATCCATGATGGTAAAACTGTGACTGTGTAATATTTAAGTTCCATACTTTGTCTTTTTTATCAGCCATAACAGTTTATTAGTGGTGCAGATGTCTCTTTAATTAAACTGGCCTTAATTATGGATTTACAGTTTTAGCAGGCCTTTTCTCTACTCACAGCGCCCCCCTCTGGTGCAGTGATAATTCAATCCTTTCACAATGCTTGACTCTCTTTGACTTGGACCATTTTAGATCACTTTCAGTGATTCAGACCTAGTTTTTAAAGTCAAGCTGCTGGTCAACAGTGTGAGGAAAAGAGCTGTAAGATGTAAAGGAGAGAAAATGGAGCAGACAGCAGCAGGTCATTAAACTGGGACATGGCACCTCTCCAACCAGTCTGACATCTTTCACAGATATTTGGTTTGAATTTGATTTTTATCATCGCCAATTCCTCTTTGTCTTTCCTGATGATATCTTGTAAAATGATCTTATAATAAAATTCCACATTTAGCATATTTAATTATATGATGCAAAATTATCATTGCATTTCTGTTGTTTTTGTCCTGTTTGATGGTGAACTAGAAAACGACACAATCGCCTGTAAATTCTTCAATCATATAGAGGAATAAAGTTCAGAAATTAACCACATATGAGAGGAAAGATGGGGATAAAGTAATGCTAGATTGCAAATTTACAAATGTAGCTTATTATTAGTGTCGTATTCCTTTAAGGTGGAGAAGAAAACAAAGACAATTCAACCTGACAGACTCAGGTGTATATGTGCTTAGAGCATCTGTAATTACATACTGTGCATCCATATCAGTGAAGGGGATAGAATAACACCGATTAAAGATTAAATCCCTCTCTTTCCTTGACATGCACACACACAAGACTCACACCACTCATCCTCAATGGTCATGCTCTCTCTCTCTCTCTCTCTCTCTCGCTCTCTCTCTGTCTGTCCATTACGTGATGCTCGCTCGACCATGAAAAGCTCTTTGGCCTGAACTCAGCTCCTCTAGGCCAGGCTGAGTGTGTGTGTCCGTGTATGTGTGAGTGTGTGACAGTGACCTGGCTGTCTGAGCAGCCTATCAGCAGTCAGGTCAGATGACATCACAGGCAATGTAAACAGCAGTGCTGCAGGGGACGGTCATTATGATCTTTGAGCTCTTTAATCAAAGTTATTAACACAAGAATCTCTTCTTTTGTGTATGTATTTGTTTATCTTTAAGGGATGGTTCATTTGATGACAGGCTTAAAGATTTAGCACATTATCACTGCATTTCTCAGCATCATTTTGATGCTCTACTCACCTGCCTGCACCATATTATTATCAATCTGTCTAGAAACACCACAGCTCTTAGTGAAGTGTAGTAGAGTATAGTATATTTCCCTCTGAAATGTAGAGGACTTCTTCAAGCCCACACTGTGTGTAGGTGCACAGCTACAGTATTCAGCAAGCTAAACACAGCTCAGAAAAATGTAGACCAGGAGAGGCATTTAGATACTTGTGAAACAGTGAAAACAGTATAGGCCAACTAGTCATTGCTGCAGTTACATGACAAATGGGATCACATGACTACATAGTGAGTTTACTGGAAAAATAGTTTTATTATACCCCTCATCATGTAGAAGTCATCACAAGCTAAAGATCAACATTTAATCTCTATAGGGAGGTAATAGTGTAGATCATCCTTGGACATGCAAATAGAGGGTGCAGATGGTCTAGCAGTTAGGGCAAGCCCCAGGTACGCAGGTGGTCAGCATTAATGTCTGGCCCCTGGCTCCTTTCCAATATCCCTCCCCACTCTCTTGTCCCTGTTTCTGACTCTATCCACTGTCTTCCTCTATAAAAAACATAAAGGCATAAAGTCCATGAGTGGATTTACACTGCAAAAACCCCATTGAGGTAAGCCCAGTACAAAGGCTACCAGGAGTATTTTTGCTAATTTTAGTAAGTAAAAATGCTGGCTTGGTTTGCATTAAGTGACTTAAAAAGACAAAAAAAAAAAAAAGATTTAATAAATGAGGCTTAGTGCTAGTTCACGCCGGACACGGAAGTCCAGCTGATCCCAATTATCACCTCCCACATCCTACAGCCAATCCCAGCTCTTTCTGTCAATACAATGGTCAATTTAAATATGATGTACTCTTTCACTAATCCCTGCTTGCATAAATACCCGTACAACTCCACGCTGCTACTGCTGCTGCTAGCTAAGATTCACCTCCTCCACCTCAGCGTCCTCCTTTATGGCGTAAAGTATGTTGCAGACTCATATCAGATTCAGATTCAGGCTACTATGGATTATCTGCTCTGAAGTAATTTTATTGTATTCAATACACATAGTCCAGTGTTTTCAGAGTTCAACACCCTAAGTGTTATAAATGCCGTCATCTTAGCTGTTTTTGTCAAACTGTTTTTTTTTAAAGTTGAAAAAAGTTCAACTTTTGGAACAGTCCTTAACTTGCGCTTAAATCTGTCAGTGACCAATCAAAATTAAGAAGGGGTGGGACTTAATAAACCAGCATTGTCAACAAGAGAAGAAGAAAAAGATCTGACTCGTCTTTAAAAGAGTAGAGCTTCCAGGTCTACAGCTGCTGCTGATGCCTTTACATTGTTGTAATGTTTCCTTGAAAATAATGAACATATTACATGTTTGGAAGTGTTAGGACATATTAGGAAAGCAGAAGTCAAATTTCATAACCCGGCAACAATAAATGCCAATAAAAGTGCTGGCTGTGGACACAAATCAGCTTGTTACGGTCACCCCCTTGGCTGTTTTACCCTTTAATTGATATTTTTAAATCAATAATAGTCAATATAATTTGTCATTTTGACAAAAAGAAAACTATAAAAAAGATTTAATGTACAAGTATAAACAGATTTTGACAAAGTAATGTCAGTTAAAAAATATGTAATGTAAAAAGAGCAACTGCGTGAATATCCATCCCCTTAAAGTGACTGACCTAATTTAACAGAGGTCCAGTCAGTTGGTGCTAGTACTCTCACAATTAGTGAAATGGAGATCACCTGAGTGCAGTGAATGTGCCTCAAGTGATTGTAGTATAAAGAAACTTGTGTCTGGAAGGTCCAGTCATTGGTTAATCAGTCTTCCTGGCTACCATTACACCATGAAGACAAAAGAACACGCTAAGCAACTCAGAGAAAATGCTATTGAAAAGTTTAAGTCAGGGGATGGATAGAAAAAAAAATCCAAGGCACTGAACATCTCCCAGAGTTCGGATAAATCCATCATCAAGGAATGGACACTGGCCAGATGCTTTGCAGACACTAAACACTGCACATCATTACAAACACACCATCGCCACTGTGAAGCGTGGTGGTGGCAGCATCATGCTGTGGGGATGCTTCTCAGCAGGTAGCCCTGGAAGGCTTGGAAAGGAAGAAGGTAAAATGTAAGCAGCAAATATAGGAAAATCTTGCAGTCTGTATAGTCAGTATAGCTTGGGAGTAGACTGATTTTTTCTAGCAACACAAGATCCACAGCATACAGCAAATGCTGCACAGAAATGTTATAAAAATAGCAAGATGTATGCTCTGAAGTCCCCAAGTCAAAGCTTAGACCTCATTCCAGTGCTGTTTATGCCCAGTCCCGGGGGAACCTGACAGAGCTTGAGCAGTTTTGCAAAGAACCGAGTAAGTTTGCAGTGTCCTCATGTGTAAACCTGATTGAGACCTAACCACACGGACTCAGTGCTGTGATGCAGCCAAAGGTTTATCGACTAAATGCTGATGTGAAGGGGGAGAATATGTATGCAGTCACTTATTTTACCTTACTGTTTTTTTTAAGTGAATTTGCTATGAACACACCTTAAGTTATATTCCAGATGTACATAATGTCAAACAGTGGTGAGTCAAATTTAAAACTAAATACATCAAAGAATGAAAAAAGGAATATAAAATTAAAGTTGCTTTCACACAGAGAGTTAAAGAAGGATTATATAACAATTACATAACCACACATACAGATCTCTCAAAACCAAAAGCTGAAAGCGCAATTTTTATGCTCTTCCTAATTGTAACTCTTATTTAACACAGCAGCAGTTGGATTTCTTCTCAGTGGCTGTTAGTGACCACTAGGAGGCAGCATACACACTCACACACACCACCCACTCTCTCTGTCGCTCATACACACATCCGCTCTCTTTCTCCCTGTCTCAATCACTAATGAAAGAAGTGAATTCCCATGATTCACATGCTCAGTGCAAATTAAGAGATTAACTCACATGAGTCTAATAACATTTACAATATTAAAGCTCTTCTGCTCTTGTAATTCTCTGCGTGGGCAGAGCTGATTCTTCCCACTGCAAAGACAGCAAAGATAGTGTTTAAGAGTCTACCACAATGTACTGTGCCAACATTATAATGAAGAATAAAGCTGTGAAGTATTTCAGGTAGCTCTCTAGGGTAGAATTGAAAGTTTCTCCTCTAATGGGACTTTGGGTTTCCCAATTTGAAGTTTCTTCTGAGCAGTAGAAATGTCAAAATCAGCACACCTTTCCTTTTCTTCCCTTCTTGTAAAGTCTGTGAGATTGGAGCTAGCTCTAATTAGCTCTCCTGGGCTAATAAAGGTCAGCATGTTGTCCTGCTGATACCCCATACATAATGAGCTGAGAAATAGACAGATATTAATAGATACATATTGCAGCAGTGTGAGATGGGGAGATGGAGCAGGTGTTGATGTGTGGTCTTGCATTGATGTATTCCGCAGTTTATGAATAGACCCCGCTGACAGATTCACACACTTCAAGTGCTGTACAGTGGTGACAATAGGCTCAGAAAGGGTCATGGGGACAGGGCATATGACCAGATTTGAACCTGTGAGGCTGCATATAAATGACCCACATTGCTGAATACCTGTCTACAGTCATGTCATACAAGTGGAAACTCTCTAGAGTCCTGGAAGTAGCCAGGAAGGATGGGGGCTTAACCTAATAGCTGTGTGTGTTTCATGCTGGTTTGACACACACAAGACTGGGCATCACACGGGAAGACCTGTAAGGATAAGTTAAATAATGGACGACTAGAAACCAGATAGGGTGAGGGCGGCACAAGAACAATGCGAACAACTGAAGGACAAGTACAAGACATCAGTCCCTGTTAACCTGATAGAGGACTGATACCACCTGAGGAGCTCTGGCACAGGACTTGGAGAACTTGTGTAAAGTCATCTAAATAAGCAGAACCAGTACAGTCCTGTTAGGATATTAGAATGCTGGTTGGACTGGTAAAGCAGTGTATATGATGATAGAACTGATGGGAGTAGCTAAGGGCTTGAATGCCCAGTTCAAGTCTGGTCAACAGAAGACATGTTAAGGTTGTACACTAGGGAGACTAGTCTAAGAAATCTGAGGACATATAGGACAAGTAGTTAATCATTAAATAATTAATCATTATGATTATTGTGATGTCAGCTGAGTGTGCAGCACTTAGAGTGGAGTCCAAGACAACATTCCCCAATGGGACAATAAAGCGTATTGTATCGTATCACATTGTAAGCAAAATTCTAATGCAAAACTTTGAAAGGTATCAAACCAAGATATCTGGTTGGACTGATGATTTGAAAGAACCCTGGAACAATGAGTCAATGTCTGGTTAAAACTGGTTGAACTATTAAACGACTGGTAGAAATAGTCAAGTTAATTTTAAGCCTGACTTTAGGCCAGGAGCTCCCTCCAACAACCCTTAATCAAGACTACTTAGCAACATAATCTCTAAGTGTGGGGTGCCAGTACAAAATATCATTGCACATCAGAGTGTCCTCGATCTTGTATCGTAAATATCGAACATGTTACATATTTCAAATTCTAACCGTGTTTTAAATATTGGCCTTTATTGGTTTTAAATATCGGCCAATACTGGTTCCTTGTGTTGGCCTATATTGGGTGTAAATATAAGCCTATATTAACCCATTCCTGCCTGACACATGTGCTGCTCTCCTTTTGCTATTTCAGCGTCAAATTTCAGCACTTGCGGATGTTTTCTTGTTAGCCCAGACAGATTGTCTCTTCTACTTAAAAAAAACATATAGAAGATAAGAGGGAACACAAACTTTAACAGTGAATGGACAGAGAAGTGTGTGTTTTTATCTGTTTGTGTGAGGCCTGGGTGCTCACTCATGCTAACTTTGACACCTCTTATCTCTGAGTTTTGCCTCGAAGACTTTGGGGCTGACCTCATGTTGAGAGCAAAGACATGTCACCCTTTTTTCGGGCTTGTACAGAACAAGATAGAGCTAAATCAGTATTAGTGGCATGCACCGCATTTTAAAGAAAAATAAAATGGCATTTACAACTGCAAAGACCATCAAGGCCTGTATGCTTGAACTAGTTGAGGAGGCTGTTATGAATGAGAAAAATCCAAAACAGTTTGATAGATTGATTGAAGCTGTAAAAATTATTACACATACTGTATGTCATAAAATACCGCTCAGGCCCTTCATATGATTGCTTTTCTGGTAACTGGCCCCCATTCCATACTTTCTGATTAGCCCTGGTCTGGTGTGTTGCTGGCCTTAGGGAGAAGGTTTGGCTTACTTGTACTAGTAGAAGAAAGACTGAAAGACTTGTCAGGGATGTTAGAGGTCTTCTGGGAAAGAAAAAAACATGGGTTGGATTGACGGAGAAGTCTTACTAGATTGGTAGTAGAAAAGTTCAGTAGAAAAAACAATTGGCAGAACTAATGGAATTTTTATAAGACATGAAGGACCTGCCAAGGTGTAGTTTAAAACTTGTTGAAATGGTAACAGTCGACTACTTGGACTAGAAGACATTCAAAGAATGCAATGTCTTTTTCATAGTGTGTTCAACCAGTAAAAAAGTTAAGAAACTGGTCAAAGTATAAAGAATAGGAATACTACATAAGATCAAGCACCAGCAGAAAGAGGAGACAAGTGGTATGCCAAGTGAGAGTGTTGTAAGTGTACTAACAGGACTAGATTTTAGCAAAGAGAGAGTTTAGCAAAAGAAGGTATTACTTAAGGGACTAGTGGGGTTGGGAGGTCAAGGCAAGGTTGAGTGCTAAACTTAAAGAAAAAACTGCACAGTACAAGTAGGACTACACTGCAAAAAATGGGTGCCTTGATATGAGATAAAACACTAAATCTGAGAAGAAAGGTACTCAAAACTTGTGAAATTATCTGTCCATGCAGCAAGCTAATTTGACTTGATATCTTGAAATAAGATTGTTAAATCTAGAAATAAGTAAGTTGGCAGAACCCTTCAAAAGGCTTAAAATAAGCAGAAATGCTGCTTTTAAGCTGAGATTGCTATAAACATTACTTCCTACAGCCTAAAAATGAGTGAAATATACTTAATAAAAGCAAATATATTTCTAATATTTCAACCTAACAAGCATATTTTTGGTGTTGGGGGGAACTTGGAGAGAACACTGAAAGGCCTTGACCAGGAAGCAAACCAGGGACCTTCTTGCTGTGAGGCAACTAACCCCTGCACCACCACTCGCCTAAATCCATGTTAAAACCAAATCACAGGGCGTGTGATTGTCAAGTGGTTTAAGGCGCTTCCCATGTATGGAGGTGGCCTGGGTTTGAATCCGGCCTGTGGCCCTTTACTGCAAGTCTCTCCCCACTCTCTTCCCTGTTTCCCAGTCTATCCACTGTCCTTTCTCTGTCTAATGGAGGCATGAAAAAGGCCCAAAAATAAATCTTTAAAAAAATAAATAAATAAACCATAAAACTTAAAACCAGTCCATATTTTTAGACCATACATCTTAATGTTTCTACTGAAATCACAACTAGAATGGCAATTATGATAACTCTCACCATTTATCAAACTGTCAGCATAATCAACAGTGAGTCAGGTTTGCTGCACAACATTTTCAAAATTAGTCTGACAAAATTCAAGACCTTTTTATGGCTCAAACAAAGACATTTTAACATATTTTAGCACTGCAGAGCAAATGGCAATCATCATACAAAAAAGGTTCCTAATGCCAAAGGAAAACAAGACAATCCAGAAGAAAAATGGAAGAATAAAAATTAAAATAATGCTCTGTTATCCCTAAACCATCTCAGTTCTACATCAACATTTTTCAATAAAAGTATCTTTTGAAATTCCAGCCTCTGTAAAGTAAAAATAGACCTAAATTTAAGCAACTTGAGTTTGTTATTGAATCTTGAAACAAGATCTATTTTGATGAGACTGTGGGTGAGAGGCCTAATGTAGCTTATTTTCAGAGTTATTTACTTAGTTTAAGGACTTCATGATTGAGACAAAAAAGATACAATCATGCTTGATTTAGGATTATACTTTAACATCACACTGATTACAAGGGCCTCGAATAGTCACCAACTGAATGAGCAAGTTATAGTGTCTTAAAGCCACTGGGAGGACTTGTAAACATATGGATAGAGGTGGGTAATAGTTGATGAACCTAACCCAGATTTTCACAATTTATTTATGAATGAAAGGTAAATAAGGTTAAAGGAAAACTCAAAGATAAACTAACAGAACTGGTTCAAGATTTGTAGGACCACTTGGTCCAGCATCAAAAGCTGAAGGACAGGAAGAAGTGTTGTAAAAGTACAGGACCAGAATAGAGAGTGGGCCATATCAGTTGAATTTAAGGGATTTTTATCAGGAAATTAATGAAAAGACTGGTAAAGGGCAGAGTGGAGGGAGGTAGCAAATGGATGATATGACTAACAAAAATGGTATAATACTGGATGGACTAATCAGCATCTCATGTTAAACCCACAGGAAAGAAAAAAAGAAATGGCTGAACTAGCAGAACTGGTTGATTGCTACTAGAAGGAAGCTGAAAGTAGAAAACTGATCACAATAGCAGAAATACCAGAAAATCTGCAGAACAAGTTAAACATGACTGCAACTGCAAGGACTAGAAAATAGTTGGATGGAAGTGTGTTATACTTGTCTAACTTTATGAGGGATTGGTAAGGGGGATAAATGGGTTGCAAACCGTCTGAAGAGGCTGCAAAGTTTAGTCAAAGTCTTCTGTTGAGTTAATTTAAATCCATCATCAAGAAATTGAAGAAATATGGCACATGTGTAAATCTGCCTAGATCAGACCATCCTCACTAACTTAGTGACCGTCTGAGAAGGAGACAACTGAGAGAGGCCATCAAGACAACTATGACTACTCTGGAGGAGTTACAAGCTTCAGCAGCTGAGATGGGAGAGACTCTGCATACAACAACTGTCGCCTTTGTTCTTTACCACTCTAAGCTTTATGGGAGAGTGGCAAAGAGAAAGCCACGCTTGAAGAAAAGTCAGACTAAATCTGGACAAGAGTTCACCAAAAGGCGTGGGGGAGACTCAGTGGTCAAGTTAAAGAAAGTTCTTTGGCCTGATGAGACTGAAATGGTGCTTTTTGGCCATCAGACAAGACACTGCACATCCCCACAAACACACCATCCCCACTGTGAAGCATGGTGATGGCAGCATCATGCCGTGGGGATGCTTCTCAACAAGGTGAATGTTCTGGAGTGGCTGAGTCAAAGCCCAGACCTAATTCGAGGAGAGAATTTGTGGTGGGGCTTGAAAATGGCTGTTCATGCCTGATCTCTGTGCAACCTGACGGAGCTTGAGGAGTTTTGCAAAGAAGAACTGAGCACATTTGCAGAGTCCAGATGTGGACGCCTGATTGAGGCCTATCCACACAGATTCGAATCTGGCCTGAGGCCCTTTACCGCATGTCCCTTCCCCACTCTTGACCCTGTTTCCAACTCTATCCACTGTCCATCCTCCTCTACCTAATAAAGGCTAAAAAATGCTCAAAAATAAATCTTAAAAAAAAAATCAATGAAAGGGTAAAACATCCAAGGAGGTAAAGACTTTTTATTGGTACTGTACATGATTATGTTTAACTAATTGAGAACTAGCTTTAATATTGGGATGGAGGACAGGTCAATGTTAGGGAGACAACTGGTGGGACTTAGGAGAGGGCTGATATAGGACCAGAACTAGGATTAGTCCTGGTGAGTCCTATTATCTTGTTGTTTTAAAGTTATGGTTATCTCTTTTCTCAGTAACATTTTTTTTAATTACTTTCTTGTTATGCCAGTTTTGCTCTTCTTTTTCAATCCTTCATGCTTTCTTTTTACCCCAAAATGTTCTGTTGCTAAATTATTTGTTGGCTTCTAAACAGCTTTTTTCTTTGATTTTTGGCCATATTCATTATACATGTAGTCCTCAAGAATGGAGCAATTAGACACTTGTATCTTCCTCTCCTCCTCATTTCCATCCTCTAGTCTCCTCTCCTCCCCCCGCCTCTCTCCTCCATGAACCGCGATGCCGTGAACTGGCTGAGAGCGAGTGAGCAACACGGAGATAGAGACACAGTGAAAGAGGGATTTCCATTGAGACGGAGTGGCTGTCATCACCGCTCACCCTGAATATCATCACCTCAGTGATTCAAATGCACTGTACGCTCTCCCTCTCCCTCTTTCTCTCTCTCCCCCTCTCTCTCTCTCTGTCAGTCGCCCTCCTCTATCCACACACAATCACACACACGTGTCCCTCTGTGCTCACACACACAGACAGTCAGGTGGCAATTCTCTGTTGTTTGTTTTGGGTTTTCTCCTCGTTGGTTTTGGTTATCGGGGGAGCAGATGACAGAGAGGAGAGGGAGGAGGAGGCAGCTGTTTCCCTGTCGATGATGTGGAGTAGTTTCCTCAGTCGAGGTAGGAAATCCTCTTATTTTGGTCACATTCGGCTGATTTAGTGTGACGATTTTCTAGTTTCTCTGTGCCTAATTGTATGTATTTATACCCTCTGTGCCAGCAGGAATGTGTTCGTGTGCTATGTGTCTCTATGTTGTTTTCTGAGCTATTGAATAGCACGAAAGTCTTGACCTGGACTCGAACCTTGACCTGAGGTTGTGGTCCTTCTGCCCTCGCACTGTTTACACTCTAAAAATGGTCTGTGGAGACGGTGATTTCCCTGGAGACAGAATCAGCTGTTCACCCCAGTGAGGGTTATTTCAATAAAACTATAAAATGTCGTGATTTTGGAGCTTTTCCTTAACTGTACTTGAAGTCAGCATCACAGCTAGTACAGTAAGTCAATTATTCTGCGTATTTATAGTGTTCTTTGTGTATTTACAGCTAGCAGATCTCTAAAATCCTTTGTTTTTCTTTTGCATGAGAATATAAAGTTTTGCTGTTAGATATAAATGCCAGTAAAAGCTGATTTTATGAAGCATGGAAATATGTAATACAGCCAAACATTTAGGGATACATGTAGTTTTAGAGAAATGTATAATTTATGTCCTTACTATATGGATAAAAGCTTCTTACAAGCAATTTAGTCTTTTAAATGCAACAATTTAGCACCATCCACCTATCAGATATGGATAAAATGTGATCAAAACCAGTGAAAACCATCCAGATTTGCTCAAAAAGCATGCTCTTTGCAAACACTTTGTATTGTTAGACAGCAGTATATGATATAAATTTGATATAACTGCAGCGTCAGGCTAAGACTAAGTCTGCAGCCCTACTTGCGCCTGTGTGAGTTTACACTCTAACAACAATTTCTGGCATATCCACTTATGTTTTTAATGTGCAAATGCGCATTAACAGGCAGAAACTGGAAATGTTCCTCCTGCAGATGGTGATAATTTTTGCTCACTTCAGATCTCCGCTCCAAACAGAGCAACACACTGTGCAGCCTCTCCCTCGCTTTAATGTGATGATCTTCTTATGTGCGCTTGGTATGGAAATCTGACTGTTCCTGTTCACACAGAGGGGGAAGATGTTTTCCAGGAATCTCATTAGATAAACGAACATTGTGGATTCTTTAACATGGAGCTCCTTAGTGTTTTCTATGTAAAACGCATGAGCTGATTAGAAATAAGAAGCTGCAGTCGGTGCGGTGTATTAGTGACGTCTTGTTGTCCGTCTGAATGACTGTGTCTGACATTCCTCTGATTATAGATAGCGTGACTGCTGTGATTACCCACACACTGCTGCTCATCATCACAGCCCTGAGTGTGTGCGTGCGTGCATGCGTGTGTGTTTATGCCTCGTTCGCGTGCACACACACAGTGGTTTCCCTTGTACAGAGTTTTTCTGGTTTACATTCTGCAGATTAAACCTAAAAGTAATCCCAAACTGCATCAGGGATTTCACACTAGACGTCAAACTTTTAAGCTCGAGTTCTGACAGTTTCGCAGATGTCACAAAAAAAGTCTGATAAGTTTAAAGCCCCATAGTGGACTGTTTCAGATCTCCAAAGTCAAAGTTATATGCTGGAGTGCTTAGATTACTTTTTTATGTATTGTAAGATTACAAATTTTATTTGCAATGAATCTTAGAAATTTGTAGTTTTCCTGTTTGAACGCAGGCCTGCTTTTAGGTTGATTAAAGGTTATAACATGAACCTAACCACGGAAAAAGGAACTTGTCATGGATTGAAAAGGAACTAAGGCAACAGCGAAAAGGTAAATGTTGGATAATACATGTAGATGGCTTTTTTATTGTCCACTGAGCTGTCAGTGAGACATTAAGGAGCACTGGTGTATAAGGATGCACGATATTATCGGTATTGGCAGATATTAGCTTAAAAAGTGAGTTATTAGTATCAGCATACATAAAAAATTCTGCTGATATTTTGGCTGTAAGAATCTGCCTGTGTGTTCTCAAGTGTGTGTTTCAAATGTTCTCGACTGGTCAGACATCAGGACTCACTGCCTCCTTCTAAGAATAATCATGACCCAAAAAGAGGAAAGATGAAACAATAAAAACACACCATTACAGAAAGACATGCCTGCAAACAGCTTATTTTACTCCATTTCCCTACACATTTAGTTGAAATCTGGTAATTTAATGAGGAACATTCTCTTGTCTTTGGAAAACCAGTTTTCATATCCAAAGAAAATGGGGTGAATAAGTAGACATCTTGAGAGAAATACTGAAATACACTTTTTGTCATAAAGAAAACCTAAAAAAGAAAATAGATGTATTTATTTACTGTATAATAGGTTGGTGGATAATTAGGCTAAACTAACAGACATCAGCTGGAGTCTTTTTCTCCATTCATCATTATTGCTTACAATTTAAAATGTGCTTTAAGGACTAAAATTTGTTTATTTGTTTGCTTCCTCTGACTTAAAATTTTGTGTTTTAAGGACTGAAGTCTCAGGTCTGAAATAAATTCTGTACTGGTATCAGCTAAAATAAATTTGCAAGTATCAGGATATTGGATCTGTAAAAATCAAATATTGTGAAAGCATCACTGTGGCAGCAGGGAGGCGCTGATGTGACTTACCAAAGTTCACCAAAGTATGATGAAATAGACAACAAAGCATGTGATTAGTTGCAATTACAAAAACATGTATGCACTAATTATGGGCCTTAATTAATAGTGATTAATCTTGACAGCACTAATTGTGATATATTGCATTATTTTTGCAGTTAAAGTAAGCCATTTTATGTCTACATTCTAGTCAAAGCAATCCTTTTCTGAAAAAAAAAAAAAACATTTCTTTATTGCTTTTGCAAAAAAGGAAATCCATGACGCTTGTGCACTGTTTCTGTTTCTCTCCAACTTCTGGGTAGACAGCTGCATACCTATACAAGTTACACATCCAGTTGTGTTAGTGTGCCTGTTTTGTGAAAATAGCCTCATTATGTTGAATTTTTTCATTAGAGTTGAGAGCATCATGATGAGACAAGTTCAAGAGCCCATGTTGTGTTGTTTTCATTGTTGCAGAGGTATATTGTTCTGTGAGTCTCTACTCATGCCATTGTCATATTATAAGCATACGAGGGACCTGTATGACATCTGGTATTCCTGTTATTTAGCTGCAGAATTACAGAAGATGACAGCAGAAACACACGGCTGTGCAATGGCTGTAGAATCAGCACATACAAAACAAATGTATACAGTCTATTTGCTGTTTTATGAAAAAATAAAATTCACTATACCAGCTGCAAAATGGTTTTAAGTTTTGATTATGTAAAAGTACTCAAACGTGTTGCTTTTCTCACTGTGCTGCACAGTGACATAAGTTACCTTTTATTGACAACAATGTAACATAATTGATTGCTTTAAGAAGTGATTATACCAAACACTGGCTACAAGATAGGTATTTAGTACCTTTTTTTTTTTTTGACCTGACTCTTGCAGAACTATTCTTTTCATGACAAATACTTTATTGAAGTTGTACTGTCCCTTGTCATTTATGTTTTTTCCCCTGTGATAGTACCTTTTACAGTAGAGGCAGTGAAAAAAGGTCACTTTTTCATTTCATTTTATTTGCTCTGGTCATGGTAAAGTTCACAGTTTTTCCACAAACAAATGATTCACGACTCCCATACATTATACATCCAGAAAGGAGCAAGAAGAAGAAGAAGAATTTTGCTCTACTTAAAACATCAGCGAGCAACAGCTGGTCTGCCAACAGTTACTGAGAAACCGATATGACAGTAACATTCAAAGGAGATACAGAAGCAGTTTGAAAGACGTTGACTAACCGACACTCAAAAATCAAAATGAGACACAAACATCACACTAGTTGCCAGTTTCATCAAGTCTAATAATTCTCTAAACGTTCTCTTAAACCAGAATATGTCCAGACAACTCTTCATGTCACTCTGTAAGGAATTCCACAGTTTGACGCAGGAAAGTTTGGCAGGAATACACTTTTGCCCCTTTCTGTCATTGTATATCTTAATAATTAGGGAAGAAGCCATTGGGGATTCTTAAAAAAAAACAACAAACAAAAAACATAACATTTCTGTTTCTAGCTGCTCCATCCTCATTGGCTTGTCCCCATTGATAACAACATCTGATGACAGGAAGTAGTTTTATTTTTTTTTCCCATCAGATTTGGACGGTGAAAAAGACAATCAACTATTATTCTAAAACATATAACTGTTTTTTTGAAATTTATTTCTAGCATCTGTTTCCTAACTTTATACACAGTTACCAAAGGAGACAAGGAGTCTTTCAGTATTGCTCGCACTGTTGTGCAGGGGTTGAGAGGAAATCTAACTACTTGTCCTTATCAAAAGACTGAAGACATCAATCTCAATGTTTTTTAGCAACTAACAAATCAAGTCAGAAAATCATTTTACAGCCAATTAAATATATGGTATTCTTTTGTTTAAATTTGTCTCAGTTGCAACTTCTGATTTGACTTTAATCTCCTCAAAGGCAAAAAAAATACTTTGTAAAAATGTTGCATTTGAATGTTTGGCCAAGCATGAGAGAAGTTTTTGTATGGGCATAAGCTGTGGTTTGTTTAGCTGGTTGCTCTGCATGGTAACTGTAGTCTCATGGACTTGTTTCAAACATGGATATTAGTCTTTGAATATTTTTGGTGCTGTTCAGTCTCTGGTTTGACTTCTAATGTGCTACCAATTAGTTATGGCTTGGGGATGTGGATTATAAATCGTCTCAAATTTTCCAAGAAAGAAAGAACATTAAAGGTCAGATATTATGCAAAAATAAACTTCTTCAGGCTAACAAAATATCTACAACCCCCCAAGAATCAGACCCCCCCCCCCCTCCCTCCACCTTTCAGAAAATGTGTGCTGAAACAAGTCATTCTCAGAATTTCCCCCCATGATGTAATGTGGGGAGTAAGCACCACCCCCAGGTTTGGTTGGCCCCTCCCACTTGAAAGAAAGTTCCACACTCCTCTCCTGATCCTCCTCAGAGCTGCCACATCCATTGAGCCACATCCATTTCCTGAGAGGGGCGGAGTCAGACAGCTCATTAACATTTACAGCAACAGCTCGTCCTGATCGGGGCTGAAACAGAGGGTGTTTTAGAAATGCAAAAATCCAATACTGGAGTGTTTTTTCAGCAACAGCCTGAATATTCCCAGATAACAGTTCTGAAGTCCGTGTTGAAATCGGCAGGATAGACACTAATTAGCATACTAACTCAGCTAACTTACAGTAATGAGATGATGCGTTCAAGGTAGCTTGAAAATCTTTGTGTTTAAAGAACAGATATTAATATGTCAATATATCAATTAAAGTAACCTAGTAATTCAAAAATATATTTATTTAGTAATATTTTTATTCACTGAAGACCTTTTGGAAGGAGATTGCAGCATTTTTAGTAATTTGAGTGTAATTTATGCAACCTATTTATTTTAATACAATTTGATTTAAAGAAATAAATAAATTCTGTCATCTATTCACTTTAATTACCGTACTGAAAACGTACTGAACCATGACTTCAAAACCAAGGAACGTACCGAACCGACATTTTTCTGTACTGTTACACCCCTGTTTCCATATTATAACCAAAAAATTTGCTCTAAAATAGTCAAATTTACATGCTTTTTCTTGGTCATGCTGTTATACACTATTGTACACTATAATCATTTTGCTCTAATTAAATGATGATTGCTGTTCATTAGTCAGTTTTCTCTCTGTTAGTTTCCACTGTTTTCTAACTGAGTCTCAGACTGGAGTTCTCCTGTCCGTTTTCATATTCCTGATTGGTCTGATGTGTGTTTTCGTGTGTGTGTGTGTGTGTGAGTGCGTGTGCGTTATTTTGGATGAAGAAGGATCTGAACGTGACCTACTTAGACACACACACGCAGGCTTGTTATGCTAATGTGTGTGTTCCTCTGCATAATAATAATGCGGTGTGATGTCTAATGCTACCGTCAGCAAAACCGCATTCACTTTGTGTCGCTCTCCGGTTCTCCCTCTCTATGGATAAAGAACGTTTAAGATGCAGATGAAGGTGGTAAGACGGTTCCTCCTCCCAGCAGGATCACTGGTGTATTTATATCCTGTGTTCTTCCAGGCTTCATCTACAGCCGCAGTGATTTCAGCTGCAGCCTTTTCTGCAGAGGGAAGTCTGTGAAGGATTGTGTCGTTGTGTAGTTAGGAAGTCTGGGGGCAACTCGGTGGAACACGCGTCTTCTGAAAGTGAGATGAGAAGATCGATATCAGGAACCCTGGCATCAAAAACCTCAGCTAGAGTCTGGAGCTGTTCCTCCTTAGCATAAATACAAAAAGCAGAGGAACGCTGCTAGCTTTCCCCCTCCCCAGTATGCAAAACACCAACCAGCACCTTTAAGCCGGCTTGTTTGCATGCTGTAAACAGTTTTACCCACTGACCGGATAAAGAGAAGCATGACTCAACAGCTCCCTCAGAGTGAAGCCAAAATATTCAAATCTCCCCCTGCTGTCTGGCTACAGTACAGATCATTAACCCTTAACCTCTCCATGCTAACAGATGGGAGTTTAGGCAAACTTTTAAAATCACAAACACTTCAAATAAACTTTCCAGAAATCCAATCCCTGTCATGATAGCTGGCTATTATCTGATTATCTTATGGCCAAGTACTTATTTTCCTGTGAGTTTTAGAGTTAATTAGTTATGTCATGCTATAAAAAAGTATCAAACGCATTGATTGGCAACACTACTGACAAGTATGGCTGATGCAGGGTTGTGTGCACCAGTTTAGGAGGGTTGAGGTAGAGCGTCAAAGAAAACAAGGGCTGTTAGACTTTCTGTAAGCCTGAGTGAACAGAAGCTCTGTTTATGTGGACTGTATTGACCTGAACAATCTGTACTCGTTTATGATTTAATTATATGGTTATTTTAGTACAAGTTAAAGGGGGTTCATCAAAATCGAAGTACAGTCTATACTGCACAACACCAGCTTCAAATAATGAGCCTACTAGGGAATGTCAGCCCTTGTTACAGAGACTTTTTGCATTGCTTTGGTGCAACACGAGGAGATTATCACTTTATCGTAATTGTTACTCAGAGTTTTTTTTAAAGGTTTATTTTTGGGCTTTTTCGTGCCTTTATTAGAGAGAGAGACAGTGGATAGAGTCGGAAACAGGGAAGAGAGCGGGGAGAGACATGCAGGAAATAGTGCCACGGGCCGGACTCGAACCCAGGTTGCCTGCATACATGGTGCGCGCCTTAACCACTCAACCACCGGTGCGCCCCATTACTCGGTGTTTTTATTCATAAAGTAATATGATATGTAAAATTCTCAGCCAGTGGTATTGTGGACATTTAATTCCCACCATCCATAAAACTGTCCATTTATACATTATCCATCCATCCATTCATCCATCAAGTTGACCAACCACAAGCCTACAAAACAACTACCAATCAACCTACCACCCACCAAAGCTCATCTTACCCACCAACTTACCTACCAACCACCCAACCAATCAACTGACCACCAGCCCACCTAACAGCCATCTTCCAATATCAACCCATCATACAACCACCCAACCAACCTACCGACCAATGAACCTGCCAACCACCCAACCAGCCTACCAACCAAACTACCAACAGACCAAGAAAACCAACCAATCTATTATCCACCAACCCAAGCTGCCAACCTACCCAACCAACCAACCAACCAACCAACCAACCTGTCAACAAACTTTCCAACCAATCTACCCACCCATGAGCATTCCTACTGAGCAACCAGCAACCAACAAACCTATCAATAAACCAATCAACCTACCCACCCATGAGCCCGCAAACCAACCAACCAACCAGCAAAGCAACCAACCAAACCAACAAACCTATTAACAAACCAACCAACTAACCTACCAACTCATGAACCTGCCAACCAACCAGCAAACCAACCAACCGACCCAGCCCAACCAACAAACCTTTAAACCAACCAACCAACCTGCCCGCCAATGAGCCTGCCAGGCAAGCATTCAGCAGACCAACCAACCCAACCAACCAACCTATCAACAAACCAATCTACCTATCCACCCATGAGCCTGCCAACCTGGCAACCAGCAAAGCAACCAACCCAACCAAGAAACCAATCAACAAACCAATTAATAAACCAATCAACAAACCTACCCACCCATGAACCAACCAACCAAACCTAATCCAACCAACAAACCTATAAATCAACCCATCAACAAACCAACCTAGCTATCCATGTTTCTCTATCCGACCAATCAACCAACCAACCTCCCCACCTATCCATGAACCACCCAATCAGCCATCCTATCTTCCAGCAACCCAACCTACTAACCAACCCAAACCAACCCACCTACCAACCTACTAACCTACCAGCAGACCTATCAACAGGCCATCCACCCAAGCAACCTACCTACCCACCCATAAGCCTGCCAATTAAGCAACAAGAAAACCAACCAACCCAACCAACAAACCTATCAACCAACCCATCAACAAACCAACCCAACTACCCATGATCCTGCAACCAACCAACCAACCTCTCATCCAAGCTGCAACCTCCGGTCCTGAAAAATGAAGCCAATGTGAAAGTGCAAGACATTTCTATACCGCGAGTGTCCACTTGAGGCTGGCTGCAGGAATACCGGAAGTCCCGTCTGGACACATGTTAAACAGCCGGTTTTGACATTGGAAATAAACTGGTTTACAGCCTGGTTCAAAACACCAAACGTGTCTCATTAGCTGGTGTCTTATTGTGCTCCCACTGTACGGGGGTGAATTTTTTTTTTATACCATGATCGTTTGGATTATATTTTGGATGAAAGCCGATTGGTGCGTCTCATTTTATTGACAGATAGCTTGGCAGGCAGAGACTCCAATTCTGTCAACCGGAATGCTAGCTAGCAGGCTGACAGGAAGTCCCGCTTAGTGGGCGGGCCGTTCGGTTGATCCAAAGTTCAGTTGAGACTGCAATTTCAATATGGAAGCCTCCATGGATTGGCTTCAAGAGCTGTTTGAGTCCGCCTGTTGTAAGCAGATGACTGACATCACACAGGGTTTGTCCAGTTCTTTGTGCAGTCTATGCCCTCATCCAGCAAACCAACCTACCAAACAACTAACCTACCAGCAGACCAAACAACCAACCCAACCAACAAACCTATCAACCAACCAACAAACCAGCCAACAAACCTACCTACGCACCATGAACTTGCCAACCAACCAACCTAACATCCAATAACCCAATTATCCAACCAACCAACCAACCAACCAACTAAAAAACAAAAACACCAGTAAAACAAACAAAAGAGATTAAGATATTCATCTAGCTGTTTAATAAAAAGTTAAAAAAAATAATATGAGAAATCGATTATTAGAACTTAAATTATTAGATAATTTATTTATCATGGCAAACAAATGGAGCCAACAAAACATTGATGTATTCAGAGCGTTGATTACAAGCAATTACGTCACACATCGCCTGCACAAAAGTCCTTAATGTGGATGGACTGAGTTGGAACCTGAACTTCTGTGTTTTTTCTCATGTCCTTTCCCACTCCTTCAGCCCATTTCCATCTAGATCCACTGTCCTTTACAAGACAGACATAAAAGGCCTGAAAATAACCTGCAGTTAAGAGAACTACAATCCTAAATTCCCTGATTACTCATTTGGAGAAAGTAAGCAAATATTATTAGAAGTTTTGTTTCTGTCGCTACTTTAATGTTAATGGTTTTTTTGTTTAGTGTAATGTTAAAATCTTTATGCATTACAAAGCTTTAAAACAAAACAGGAAATTTGAGTGTTTCTACTAGTTCTCAGTCATTTTTCACTTTTATCCTTTTCACAGACTTACAGATAAATCAGTAATTTAAAAAAAATCATCAGTTGAATCCCTACATAGAGTAAGATAGTCAATTTTTGACTTTCAGTTTCTTCCCAGAGACTTCAGTATGAAATGAAACAATGAAACAAACAACAAAGTATATTTATTGTGTGAAATGTTGAAAAGGAACCAGTTTGTTGTGAGTGCAGCACAAAAACCACACTCCCATGCACACAGACTGTGTTGTGTGTGTAACAGGAGACGTGTGAACCGACAACAACTGCCATCTCATCTGATCCACACAAACACTCACTGACATACACAAAGCAGTGACTGCAGCAGCGTAATTTAAGCTTTAATCCTCCAATATTATCTGTAAGTGTGTGAGGTTGTCTTTCTCTCTTCCAGCTTGTATGTCTCTCTCTCTCTCTCTCTCTCTCTCTCTTTCTCGTCCCAGGGGATTGGGTTTCCTCTCTCTGCAGGAAATGGCAGCAGGGGATTAAGAAGTAACACATACACACCAACACTGACACAAACACAGAAGCACACACCTGACGCTCAGGGTTTGGGGGTTCAGATACCGATGACACATGCCACTCTTGCTCCAGTCACCTGATACGCTCTCTCTCTCTCTCTCCCTAACACACTACATGTACACGCACACGCTGGCACAGTGAGTGTTGGGTGTGTTTGCCTTTTGCTTTATGGTTGGTAAAAGCAGAGTCACACATACAGAGTACAGTAGAGTTTAGCAGAATAAAAGCAGGATATAAAGTTGGGAAGGAGGAAGTAAATCTGGATCCAAATAAAGAAATTAAGACGTCTGACTCAGGTAGGAATCTTTATCTTCATCGTCATCCTCCTCTTCCTCGTCCTACATCACTTCCTGCCGTGTGAGAAATGTCTGGGCTGCTGTTAGTTTCACTTTAACTGCATTCGTTCATATCACTTCACAGTCTGATTAACAGCACCAGATGTTTCTCTGTGCTTTGCTGTACAGTGAAGCTATAGTAACAGTCTAGATAATGATATGTTTACACTGTTTATATTAAGAAAGATGCTCTCAATTCATCATACCTTTGTGTTTTTTTAAGAAATTAAGTCATTGTTTTTGTATGCAATGATATTTTTGTCCAGTTTAATTATAAAGCACCATTCATGGAGAAATTCAAGTGCATGGCAGTTTAATATGGGTCAAGCATGCAGAGCATTTAAAGATATTGCATTTAACAGAATGAGGCATCGAAATACATTCAAATGTATGTTCTCCCAAAAATATGATAGTGATAAAAAAAGACCCTAAAGTACAAACTATATGACTAAATATGAGTGTAAGAAATAAAGATGACAGTGAGCAAACTCACCTAACATTCAAAATGTCTTAAGGGGGAAAAAATGAAATAGAAACAATGAAATGTGAAAGGCTTTCTAAACGACTGGAAAAAAACTGGTAAATGCTCCTTTTTATAGGACACTTAATCATAATTTTTATATTTGATAAAGACTATTTTCAAAGGTAAAATACAGAAAAAAAGAACAGGAAATGGCACCTGGATTGGACAAACACAATCCACAGTACCATAGAGTGCAATAAAGTGCAAAGTAAAAAAGATATACAGAGTCCCATGGCAGTGACAGAGATGTCTGATATAGTAGAACAGACTTCCCCCCCAACGCCCCAACCTGTCTACCCTGCGTCCTGAAATATTTCCAAGGCACAAAGACCAGGAGTTAACCTGCAGCGAACAACCTCCACAGAGCCAGGTGCTGGTAATCGTGTCAAAGTTCAAATCAAAACACCTGTCAAGCTGACGTTGGGGTGTTATAAAAATAAGGAAAAAGGGTTTCCAGATCTTAAAGTCCTTGTAAAGTGTATTTTAAATTTGTTGTATGACAGACCACTGTGTTATGTACCACCAGGCCAAATTTAAGTCATGAAAAACATCTCTAAGTTTACAGAATTAAGCTTTGAAATAATGAAAAATGAGGCAGTAAAATCTGCTCTAGGATGGTGTGGGTGTGTCGGTTTGAATGAGCTGAAAGCCACGCCCACTCATGAGAAATACAGTCTTCTCAAATAAAAAACACATGCTACAACCTGAATAATCTTTCTGCCATGCTGCTATTTTATAACTCCTTTTTCTTATGTCACCAGAGAAACAATCATATTTATGTCATGGCAGGCAGACAGTTAATAGTCTCAGTTTCATTTTCTCATCTCGTATTAACACTTCAGGTATTCTTTATATCTCATTTTCTAATTATGTGAAGTCATGCTCTCTCCCCTTTATTACGTGTCTTTGTTAAGTTTCAGGTGTTCCTTGTCAAAATAAAAGTCTTCAGGATGATTAGCATTTGGGACTTTTATTGTGACAGACTTGGCATGAAAAGATCGGTATATCATCAGATACTTTACTGAACTTTACTATCATGAAGCTAACAGACAGGAGGGATTGAACTGTAGCTGCTTTGAGAGAGACAAAGCCACAGTCTGCTTCTTTTAATCATCCAGGATGAAAGACAAGTGAAATGTGGATTACAACACACTTTCAGTGGGTAGGATGTTTGTTCCTCCTTGTTTAAATGAGAAAAAAAATTGATAAGCACTCCAGCAATTAGCCTGGCCCCTGACCTTTCGGTGAACTATGGCCAGAGTGTAGCTGCCTGGCTCTGTGCCAGAGCGGACAGAAGTCTGTTTCCCATCACAAACCTCTCTGTTATGATCCTTTTAGTGACCCATAGGCCACTGTGGCTAATAGATATGGCAAATTTACCTCACAATGAAAATAACAAAGCATTTAGCTGGCTGTAAATTTTTACTGAAGGCAGTGACATCAGCTAACAGGCTGTACTGAGATAAACTGTTCTGTGATTTTATATTGTAGTGTTTGGGAGGTGGGGTAATTTCCCATAGCAGCTGGTGATGTCCTGGCTTCTATATTTGCCCTGCTCATCTTAAAACTAGCCAGAAAAGAAAAGCTTCCTAAATTCTGTCACATGTAGATCTCAGTGTTTACATGTTTACAATAGCCTTATTCCAATATATCTAGTATGTTTAGACACAAATTTTGGATATCACTTTACAGGGAATTGAAGTAATTTTCCTCTGAACCACTGATCTAATGATGAGGAATTTCCAATTTAAGACAGGACATCACATCCCAAAGCTGCTGGCCAACCATGGGAAGGGCAGCAATAATCTGACTAGGACGCAACACAAATCTCAGATGTTTATTAGCTTTAGCAGCAATGCTGAACAGGGCAACAATATAGTCTATATCAAGACTGTTAATATTTAAGAAAGAGAGTTTTTTTAGGCAAAGCCAGTAAACTTGTATGAGAGTGGCATCCCCGCTTTTTGCTTTTATTGCAGGTAGGTGTTATATCAAGGTAAATTCTAGCTAATTTAACCTTGGATGAGTGGGCCCTATGGGCCAGCATAAACTGGAGGAGGCTATCTCTTGCACAGCCTGAGAATTTGTGAATGAATAAAAGAGCAGAGTCTGACTGATCATTAGACAGAGGCCCTAAGCTGCTCTAAACTTGTCCAGGAGAGAAAATGTCAAAAGGATTTGCAACAGGTTCTGAAGGAAAGCGAGGTAGATTTGAGCGAATGTATTGACTGACCTATAAATAACAGAAATACAGACAAATTTAAATCTGCTTTAAGATTAATCAGCAAGCAGTTTTTAGGGTTCTTGGGGGGGCTGAGGAAGACATCATTAAATTTTGGAGTGAATCTAAATACTTACAAACCGGAAAATATTATCATGGGGTCAGGCCAATGTTGCAATCCTTTGGGCAGACAACTCAGGTCTGCATTAAGACTGTGGCTCCTTTCTCTCCCTGATTTTCCACTCTGTCCTTAGTTAATGCATTTAATCCCCCAAATAACTCTTTAAAATGGTGATATTAGAGATGCTAATG
Organism: Cheilinus undulatus; assembly: GCF_018320785.1. Classification (NCBI taxonomy): domain Eukaryota; kingdom Metazoa; phylum Chordata; class Actinopteri; order Labriformes; family Labridae; genus Cheilinus; species Cheilinus undulatus. The sequence continues at coordinate 31,355,124 of NC_054879.1, read as the reverse complement.
CAGTAGGAATGTAAGAAATGTTTATTACATTGCAGTATTTCTTTTTTAATATCCTTTTTTTGGTCACTTTTGACATTTGTGAAGACAAGGATATAACATAAATGAGCAGTGATGAAGAGAATAACCAGTGGGGCCTGCATGAGTATGAAATAATAATCATACTGTCATTAACAAATCCATCAATGTCCAAAGTCAAACAAACATTCCTGTACTATGCAGCAAAGTGGGCCCATTTAATCCACTTCCTTTAAGTCTTGGTGAAAAAGTAATCTTTTCCTTTCTGTATATTTCAGTTAATATTTCCATCCATTCTTTGAGAGCTATACCAGCCTCTTGTAATGGATTTTTTACAAGCCACAAGCAGTTTTGTACACAAATACCAGTCTTTTTGAAAACATTTTTTTTTTGTTAAGAAAATCACTTAAATAAACACATCATTTGGTATTGCATCACCTAAAATCTTTTTCTGAGCAGAGCCAGTCTTTACTCAGAATAACTGATTTTTTTTTGCACATGTACTATAAGATATGATCATGGTTGGTGTCAATGTGGCCACACTGTCTCCAGCATGGGTTATGTGTTTTAGACTGTTGATTTTTAATGTGGGGTGTTATGAAAAAAAAACTGTACCCGATTCTTCCATCCAAATTCTGTCCATTTCATAGAGCTTGTGGATGACTGTTGCTGCTCCACATTTAACAACAATCCTCTTGTGATATTTCTACATCAAGTTCTTGTCCCCTCCATTGCAGTACTTCAGCAGTAATGATATACAGTATAACCACTGGGAGGGAATGCTCTCAAACTAAAGCTAAAGCCCTGGCAGAGAACCAGAGCAGATATAAGGTGACTGGTTACCCACATGGTTCACCTTGTTTTGTGTGTCAAAACTACAGAGAGAAAAAAAAAAAAAACCAAGAAGCTGAAGCAGAAATGAAAAGAATGAGCCTGAGTGTGAGGAGAAGGTTTCAGCACAAGCTGGGGAAATTTAAACAAGAGCCAGTGTAGACACATATTTTCCACACAGCAATCGATGTCTCTAAAAGGGTTGGTCACATTTATGCACATTATCTGTCAAACTAGCTAAGGTATATGTTCAAAATGTACAGTATTGCAGGATCCAGCATTTTAGTGCTGTTTAATCCCTGATAAACTCCTTAAAGTGCCCCTAATGATTTAAAGATAATGACACAAGACTTTTCTAAGTACATTGCCAACCATCATTTATGTTATATGACTTTGTAAAAGCATACCATAATGTTTTAATAATGATAGTAAGCCCAGTCAAAATGTAGAGGTTGTTTGCAATCATGTGATCCAGAATGTCTATTGGGGGTCAGGTAGTGGGGGACGACCATTAGGAATGAATGTAAAGTGAGAAATGTTTGCACTTCAAAAATGGACCTGTACACTGCAGTTAGCAGAATATTTCTGTGTACATTGAATATGATCCCTACACTTTTACAAAAAAGTGATTTTTAGGGATTTTACCTGTCGTGGTGGCAATGAATATCCCATATTACTCAGTCCTGTAACCTCTCAGTGTCCTCAAGGCACATGAAAACAGAAAAGAGTCTTGAAGAGCCTTGTACTGAGTTAAGAAGCTAGCTGAGCCCCTTTAACATAAAAAAAAAAAACATTTTTTCACAATCATGCTTTAAATTGAAACAAGGATGTACTGTCAAATGAATAAACCTTGTGAGTTGAGCGACTAAATAAAGGTGTGCCTGTGCTACTAAATGGGTCTTAATGTTAGCTGCGGTAGCCAGCTCCTGTTTGAATGCCAGTTTCCTTTCCTCCATCAGATCAGAGCTAAACCGTGAAAAACCTGTTCTGGACCAAACCAGGCTGTTTTGTGAAGATGGACCATACACAAGCAGGCCGTTTAAGCTTTAGAGGGAGGGTTTTTAAGTTCCTGCCAGCTGCCATTTCCTTTCATTTTTGCCTGAATATTTCACTACTTTCGGGACACAGTAGTATCTTAAGAATTAGGAATGTATATATTTTCACACTTTGAATGCTCGAAACATGACCTCTTGGTGGAGTTTCTCTGTGCGGAAGTCACTTCTGCTTCTGCAAATTCCTGAGGATTGATAATGAATTTAAAGCATTTTGAAGGAATCCCTGATGGGACCAGAAGGCACTCTGGTTGAGAAAGGCTGATTTAATGCTTAAAAATGTGCTTATGAGTATTTTTGCTACACTGATTCCTCTGCTATATAATACATTTGAATGCTATAATTTACCTGTGACATTTTAAGGCCTTTATTAAAGAACTAAATTGGCAGATCTGCAGATTTCAGATAACTATCAATAAGTATTTAGTAAATATTCAGTGATTCCCCAAAGTTTGTTAAGGACACATTTTTGTAGCAGGGATTCCCGTTACATAACAGCTCGTGAACTACTCCTCTTTTGTGCATCAGTTAATTCCCTGACAAACAGGGTTAGATAAAACTGGATGGTTCAACGGAGCTAATAAGCTACAATATCTTCCACTATTTTGGTCTTTACGGCTCGTTGTTCCTTTAAAGGTCAGCTGTCAACACAGCTTGCTAATAAAAAAGTTAACCAAAGTTGATCCCAGTGCACAAAAAAAAAAATGTAGTAGCATTTATGTCTGTGTAACAACAAAGAAGCGGTAATGATGGATGGACTACATGCACTCTGCAGGACGTTAGTGTACCTCTGTCAATCAGACATACGTGGGTATTACTTACACACTTTGATATATGTTTGGACATATTTAGAGTGTTATGGAAAGTGTTACTGAGCCTCTCCCTCACACTCACATACTCACACTGAAGAAGTGTAGTGCAGCTGAAACATGAGTTGTTACTGGCCGGTCGGTTGCTATGTGCTGGTTTTATTTTAATTGCACGTAGCTGGCTCTGTTTTTGTGTTATTAATTTATGCAGATGATTTATGTGTTTCATCAGATTTATTTGTGAGGTCCTATGGATGAATACTCTTTATTCCTTTCCAGCATCTATTTTTGCATTTTGGTATGGCTTGGCTGAGGCAGAGTTAACACTAAAAGCTTATAGGGCTGTTTTTGATATGATGCTCCTTTAAAACAAAACTCAGCAGGGTGTCAGTGGTTTTAAAGATTTTCTTTCCAGGTTTCCTTGTGGGGTAAGGCGTTTTAGTGAGTGAACCGTTCTGCTTTGAGGAGCGTTGGGGTTGCACCATTTCATGAACCGATATCCTGCTGTGCTAGGGAAACCCAGAAGGCAGCTGAGCACGCACTCTGTGGATTTTCCTGTGAAAGAAATGATAGCCAATTAAAAATCTATTTTTACTCCACTCTACCACATGCTCTAACATGCACAATAAAGTTCATGCCTTCTTTACCACTTCATCTGTAGTTACGCTTCCATAGCTGGGGTATTTTGTTTTTGGATGTCCATCCATACGCTTTGACAGATTTTCTTAAAACTTTGCATTTATATCGGTACAGGTATGCACCAATGCGTCAGTTTACAGTGACAAACATCTGCCAACATATCAGTGGTCAAATTAATTTCATTCTGGCTTCTAGTACACCTAGCTGCAGGTTCAAAGACGATGCATGCCAGATAGACTGTTTGACATATTCCTTGCATAGGATATATGTTTCATATCCATCTGGGCAGCAGGCCACAGATGGTGTTTGGGAATGGTAGAACCTTTCAAATAAATACTCAGAGGGTTATTCCATCTGTCACGTTTATTATACAGCCTGACATGCCAGATAGATTGTTTCATATATCCATTGCATGGGTAGATTTCATGTTCATCTGAGAAAGCTCCCATACAAAATGTTTGTGTAGGGTAGGACTTTTTCAACAAAAATCTCAGAAGGTGATTGGATGAGTGTGCTGTCTGTCACATTCATTATGAGCTAATCAGAACAAGATGAAACGTGGTTGGATACATGCGCAGCTAAGTAACAAAAGCTGCTGTAGTATATAAACAGCCAGGACAGGAGAACAGCAAAAATGTCTTCTACACTGAGAGAAGTGTTCAGTGTAGCTCTTTGCTCTTGTTTAAATGGAGAAATGTTGCACAATTATGATAAAACTGCCACTAAACTAAAGCTTTATCAGAGTTAACTGCTACACTGGGGGGACTCTGGCTCCGTCTCACAGTCAGAAGGTTGAGGGTTTGATTCCCAGCTCCTGCAGTCACATGTTGATGTGTATTTGGGCAAGCCACTTAACCTCAATTTGCTCCTACCTCTTTATTGGTGGCGTGTAAATGGATGAATATAAATTGGAGGGTTATACTGATGACCAACTCTCCATTGCAGATTCTGCCATCAGTGTGTGAATGGAGAGAGAAGGGTGTGAATGGGTAGGTGTGACCTGCAGTGTAAAAGTGCTTTGAGTTGTTGGACCCCTGGAAGAGCGCTATACAAGCTCAAGTCCATTTACCATTTATACTTACTGCTTCCAGTCAAACTCTGACTGGTGCAGATTGATGCTTTTCAAGATGGATTTGCCCGATGACAGTCGTGGATTCAGGTGAATCACAACGTAACAGGCATAATCCATCCATGGAAATAAACTACATACTGAAGCTTAACTGGCAGCTGTTATTGTTGTTTGCTAGTGGAGCCAGTTGTCAAATCAAACTCACAGTAAAGAATAAGGGCAAAGAAGCTCTGAGAAAGCTGCTGTGATATACAGTCACACAGAGTGTTATATATTAAAGGCTGGGTATTTACGCACAGCTGCTGTAAGTTTCCAATAAGTTATGTCTCAGGTTCACTGCTAGCTAGGGATTGAAGTGCACATGTTTTTGCTGAGGTGTTGGAAAATGATGATCTTAAAAGTTTAGTAACACAATAACTTGTCATATCTGGCAGTGTTGTAGTACCCAAGAACGGTCATGGTCTTGAGACCGGTATCAACACCATATTTTGAATGCCTTGGTCTTGTCTCGAGTCAAGAGCATTTTTACTTGGTCTCGGATTGGCCGAACTCGGGATTTTTCATCAAGACTGGTCGAGATCAGCACTGATCTGCTTTTCTTTGACTTCATTAACCTGATAATAAGGAGAAGCACTTGCTAAAACAACTGCAAAAATTGGGACATCAGTCCATCTTATTTCTAGTCAGAAATACCTCTGTACACTTACTCTAGGCCTCATTCACCTGGCAAATCTAAATAAACATCTCATTTTCAGATATTTAAAATAATTCCAGATTTGTCGGTTGCTTTTAAATACATACAAGAAGTTCGTTGAACAAATTTGTTAAGATTTGAGATTTTTGCACGTTGTGCTCTGAAAGAATTGCAGACATCTTGCTTTTATCTGTGAAATTTATTAAAAAGAAAACTAAAATTAAAGAGAGAATGCTCTTTAACTGTTCAACCTTTAATGTTTTTTTTTTCTTAATTGATTTTGTCTTGTCTCACTCTCTGTCTTGTCTCGGCCTTGACCCCCAAAAGTCTTGTTGTTGTCTTGGTCTTGTTGCAGACTGGTCTCGGGCAAGTCTTGGTTTCGGATAGTGTGGCCTTGAGTACAACACAAATTTTTGGTGAAGTTGAACCAAACAGCTGCTGAATCTTTTACTGAGGTGTAAAGATCGAGGATGCCCAAGATGATGAACGTTCTGGGCGCCCATGCACATCAGCAACTTTGAAAACATTCAACAAATTGAACAAATCATTGTAGATTATGCTACAATAGTTCAAGAATGCTTGACTCTGACCCACGGATAAACTGCACCAACTTGGAGGTAAAAGGTCAAAGTGGAAACTGCCATAGCGCTCTCACTACAGTACATTCCTTGTCTTGCACTTGTGTGCCTTGCAGATGTATTTAAGATGTATTTAGGTGATGGTTCTAGTGTTCTTCTGTCTTCATTAATATTCTGTTAAAAAACAATTCCTGCTTGCCATCTGCTATATTTTTTACTCAAAAGTCATGTTTCAATGTAAGAGCTACTGAGAGATTTCCAGTCTTTAGTCAGGACTCTTGTTGGTGTGAATGCAGTCTGTCAGTTTGTGATAAGCTATTTGGTTATATTGTTGTTCTCCAGACACTTTAAGAATGAGACTTAGCCATTCTCACTTGTTTTTATGTGTGAGGTCTCTCACATTTTCAATATCTGTTAAGATTTTAGACACCGGCCAAGGCTGAATTGTTTTCTTTCATGGCCAGGAACACACACTTCACACTGACTCGTCCAAATTGTGTTGCCTGTTTTGGATTTGTCAACAAGGGGGCAGGAAAATTTGTTAAGTTGTTAGATGATAATTGAAATCTGATTATGGGAAAACCACAAACAACAGAGATAATGACCTACAGCTTTGCAGAAGAGCTACTTTATTGGTGCATCTGTCAACACTTCAAACCCATCCTTAACATGTTAAAAACACCACAAATGTTCTGTCTGCTTCCTCCTGCCACTATCAAATTAATCAGCTCCATTTGGATTTATGTGCTAGATCGGGTGAGTGATTAAATTTAAGCCGTGCTCTGTAGTTGCCAGTTGTGGTTTGTAACAGATGACACAGAGCTCTGCAGGCCAGATCAGTTACAGGAGCTTCAGTCTGCAGCTGACGGTACAGCCCTTTTTCCTTCTTACGTCTTTATCATATGAGCTTCCAAGTAGAACTGATGTGTGTGTGTAAAAGTGTGCGAGAGAGGTGTGAATGCCAGAGATAACCCTGACTGCGTCCAGAATCGTAAATCTCACTGCTTCAGATCAAACTGAACTGACCAGCAGGAAACTGGAGGCGGAGAATTATCAGGGGGTTAGTTATAGGTTTTAAAGGTAGTTTATAGACTGTCTAATCTGAGCAGCTGCTGATGTCAGCACACGCTGCAGCAGGAAACTTTGATCATATTGAAGTGTGAAATGGTTCAGCTTTATAATGACTCATCTGCACAGCATGTAATTTATGCCACCAGTGGTCTGTCATTCAAAACAATGATGATGTCAGGAAGTAACATAAGGTCATGGGAGTATTGTCTATACTGTAAGGCTCCACTATTAGTGATGGCACTCTAGCAGAAATGACAGAGGCAGAATGGATGTTGAAGTAAGTGATGCATTTATGTTTTTAGTCAATCAACTGTAATTAATGCTGTTATATCATTATAGTAAAGCAGCCACAGGTTTCAGCCAACATAAGGTTCTCTCAGACATTTTTTCTTTATTCTCTCTTTCATTGTTTAATTGTATAGATGTAACAATGTTCCATGCATATTAGCCAAGGTTACGTCCATGCGCCCAGTATTCAGAGGGGTTTAAATCAGCTTTCCTGTGTGTCATACTTTACCCACTCTCACCCCAGTTTTCAACTCTGTCTAAAAATAAAAACAACCTCAATCCCAAAAAGTCTGGATGCTGTGTAAGATGTAAAAAAAGACAGAATGCAATGATCTGCAAATCAAATAAATCCATATTTTATTCACAATAGAGCATAAACAACATATCAGATGTTGAAACTGAGACATTTGACCATTTCACAAAAAATATTAGCTCATTTACAATTTGATGGCAGTGACATATCTCATAAAAGTAGGGATAGAGCAACAAAAGTCTGGAAAAGTAAGTGGTACGTATGAAAAAAATAGCTGGAGGATCATTTTGAAAATTATTACAATGTTATAATGTCATTTACAGACGTTTTTATCTGCTATTGCAACCAATCGACTGACATCTGGGACTGGACCTTACCCAAGGACCCACACTGAACACTCATGCTCTGACTGGGATTTGGTCCCCTTATCTCCAAGTCCACATTCAACAGTGCAAAGCACTGAGCCAACAGCAGTTTTTTGGTGAACAAGCAACAGGTCAGTAACATGACTGGGTATTAAAGGACATTTTACACACTGTCCCAACATTTCTTTTGTCCAGGTCTCTTAACCCTTGGTGATAGGGAGACCGTGGGGGGTTTCTGGGACCCTTGGACTTCCACAGCACAACCAGGTGCTCGTGGCAACCCTTTTACCTGCCCAAATGGTAGCCCTTGCTTACTTGCCACATCCACCCCTTAGTCCGCCTTGAAGATGTGAACTTTGTTATTTTCTCAACAGGTTATTTCCCCATGGCCCTGGTATTATGCAAGGACATCCAGAGCACAACTGAGGTTGTGTCAATCCTCCATCCAGTCTGATGGTGCCCTCAGGCAGCTTAAGCCGGCCTCACACTAGACAATTTTCAAATCTTAAACAAGCCTCTCATTATGTGAGTAGTAGTCAAAGCTGGAGCCTTGTCTGCAGTTTGGTGATATTTTGATAAGAGGATGGCATAAGTAGAGGAAAAAGAAAATTATGCACCGATAAAATGTTTAGAGAAGGAGTGAAGAACAATTCACAAAATAAAATTAACTTAAAAATAAAATGTATGGTATTTATTATATCATATTTGTACTTGGTAACGATGAGTATCCTAATGTAAATGTACTTTGCTTGGACAAATCTGGTGCATTCCTAATCCAGTAAGATCATTTTTTTTCTTTAATATGCAATAAAAAAAATATGTAAAATCTACAGCCAGGTTTAAAGGCTCGTCTTTATAGTAAAGTGACATGCAACAGCTGTATTAGGATGTTATTTGAAAGACAGAAAGCTAGGGCTTCCTCATTTTGGCTTTTCATATTATTCTTTAATGCAGTTGTTTATTTTCTTTAAAATGGGAAGTACAATACTTCCCCCAAGATATTCTTAAGTGAGAGTAAAATTACTGATTTAAAATAATCTACACAAAAAAGTACAAGTACACAAAAATCCAGTCAATTACAGTAACGTGAGTATTAGCAATTGGTTTCCACCTCTGAATAAGAAGGATGTTTGAGAATTGAAAGCTCGGTCTACCAGAGGCCTGGGAGCCTGAGGGTTCTTCCCAGTATCTTAGCTGTTCCTAGGATTGTGCTCTTCTTCTGGACAGGAATCTCAGATGTTGTTCCTGGAATCTGCTGGAGCCACACTCCCAGTTTAGGGGTTACAGCTCCTCTCAGCACCGGTACCACAGCCGCCTTCATTCCCCACATCTTCTGTAACTTTCCTTTCAGCTCTTGGTATTTCTCAAGCTTCTCGTGTTCCTTCTTCTTGATGGTGCTGTGACTTGGCATTGCTGCATCTATCACCACCACCTTCTTCTGCTGTTTATCGACGACCACTATGTTCGGCTGAGTGGCCACAACCCAGAACCTTAGCTCAAGTACTCTTGAACACATTTGGGGGTGTCTTCCGTCTTGACCTCCCGCCCATACTTGGTGCAGATGTTTCTGTCTACTATGCCATCCGCTTGGTTATGGCTTCCATGTATGCCTTGCCTTGCTTGCATTTTCCGCCCTGCTGTGATGTGCTGCACCATCTCAAGGACATAGTACAAGCTCAGGGGCTGGACATGAAAAGGGCGCACTGCTTTTATTAACAATTTTGAGGCTTAAGATTTGTGGTCTGCTGATGGAAAACCGTTAGTTAAAGAAACTTATGGAGAAGCGTTAAACAGAGAGTGTTAGTTTGTTTACAGGTGGCGCCTGGTTTCTCAGATCTTCTGACCAGTCATCAACAGCCTGAAATAAAACTGTCTGGCTTGTTACTGAGTTATTGGCTGGTTTTCATTCTGGCTTACGGTCCATTTCCATGTGAATGCAGTAGCAGATGTGCTTCAGTATTTATAGCACCTTCTTAGAACAGCAACTAACTGTAAGACTGAAGGGTTACTGTGTGCGTGTGCATGAGTGTTGTAACCAGATATCAGAGGACAGAAGGACAGGATTAAGATGACCCTGTCACCACACTATTCGTCACACAGACACATACTTAAAGATATCTCCGATCATACCAACCATACAGGAAACCATGTCCAATTACAGACTCAGTAGAACTCTGTTTTCGATATGCGGCACATTCACTCCATAAAACGAACTCAATCAAAAACAGAAAGGCGTTGAAGCTTGCAGAGTTAAAACCACGGGGTATTTGAGGGTCGTGTTGGTTGACACTGAGACACTGACATTGAAAATGAGGTCAGACAGTTGTGAGATAGAGTTTCTAAAGGAATCCTGGAGATAGTCCGACACTCCTTCAAGACGTGTTCGGGATCCTTTCGGGGGATGAAGTTACCCTTGAGCAGATTAAGGGGTTCCTTAATAAGTTTTAATTGGTCCTTAAGTTAGTTTTAATGGTCTTTGAGGATAGATAAAGGGTTCATTGCTTTGCAGTGTAATTTGTAAGACGAATCTATACTTACAGTGGGGTTGGGTGCTGGTGATGAGACTCGAGAGACAAGGAAACCTTTGACTTGCCTGTACAAATGGTTTCAAAATATTGAAGTGGTCTTTCAGAATTGTCTACATTTTCTTGAGGTGGCTGACATAGTGCTTAAGCTAACCAGTTCATGTTATAGTGGTCTTTGAGGTGGTTTGCAGTAGTCCTTAAGAGGGTTCAAGGGGTTCTTAAGAAAGAGTCATGAAGGTGGTTTCAGTTGTTTGTGAAGAGTTGAAGGCTTTAGTGCTACTATAAGGCATGACTTTACATAAATTTGTGTATTAAAAGTCAATACAACATTGAGTAGTTTAATACTTGTTTCACATAGGCTGTTTCCACTGAGTAGTCCAGCATGGTAAGTGTTGGTTGCATTTCCATTATCAAAAGTTAGAAAGGGTCCTAAACAAACAACTCATACCATCCCACTTTTTTGGCACCCTTTCATTGGGGTGCCAAGCTCACATATCTGTCCCGCACTCAGCAAAGAAGTTCCAAAGCCAGTTAAATCATCATTATTTGCCTCCACACCTCAACTGTGCTGACTGATTGGTAGCAAGAAGCCAACACTTCACCAGTGTTGTCAATTGGGAACCCCCCTTTGTTGGTGTTTTGTCCTATTTGTCCCATGACACCTCCAGAGGGCTGAACAGTGATCTCCAGTGTCCCAGAGCCACCCTCCTACATGCTCGCTCTTACCAACCACCATGCCAACACAGAGACATTCTCTTTCTTTCCTACCCTACCACATGGCCAAACAGCATTACCAACTTCAGCAGACCCTGGTTTAGCAAGAGGGTAGGGGAGGCAGAGCTAGACAGACAATAGACACACTGCAGTTCACTGATTGGTTGAGAGATTGGTCACTTCCCGTACGATAGCAGTACTAAACACAAACACGGAACCCGCCAATTTAAATATCCCATGGATTTTAAAAGTAGAATATTACCAGGATGATAGTTTTAATCAACTATGTCAGCGCGTAATACCACCCCATGGACAACCTTGGAGATGCACACCTTCCTGGTGATTGTCAGTGACGAGGAGGTGCAGAGGGACTTGAACAAGACAGTGTGTCTAGGGTGTCTGTGGACACACAAACTACTTGGGATTTGCCATACCAAACTGTACTAGATCAAACTGGACCAAACAAAAACGCAGCTATAATCTGATATTCAGTATTCCTTGAAGGTTTCAGTTTGAGAAGATGTCCAGGGAACTGTGTTGGTGAGTTTTGATTTTTGGATCTCTGATAGAAAAGTTAAAAAACTCATACAATGGTTTCAGTGAATGTGATATCTGAAGATGTTTCAAAGGATTTCCTTCAAAATGTGCACTTATGTCCACTCTGACTGAAGTATGATTTGATTAGTAGGCTGTAGGTCAAAGGTCAAAGTCATTGGGCCTCATGGTCATCCTTGCTTCTCAATGCTTTGTGGGATTTTCTTTAAACTTCTCACAAATTATCCCTCTAACTCAGTGTTTTTTATTGACTACTATAAGTTTGTTTTATGCCACTGATCTTCTCGTGTCTGAGTGCAGTTTTGAGACTGCCACTCTCAGTTCATTTACAATGTCCATTTTTGACCTGAGTTTTGTCTTGACTGAGGCAACAGCAGGAAAACCTATCTGACATGAGTAGGATGATGCAAAAGGGAAGAGTGTTGCCAGGGCTCCCCAGCGGGTACTGCTTTTCCAATCCAAATATGAACAATTTCATGGACTTCAACTGCAACCACATTGTTGAATCTGAGGTGACATCAATGTACTGCTCCTCTTCTCCAGTGCTGAAGTCACCAGCTGGTGTTGCCGTCCTGTGCCATGCTGGACACTTTTCCTGAATGAAATGTCTTTCAAATTTAGGTTTTCTATCAGTTTGACAGTGTCTTGGGGCGGCTCATGCAGAGTGCTTAACTGATAGTGTCAGAAACTTTCTTCCCCTCGATCCTTCCTTTGTTGAGCTTGGAAGCCCAAAGTAAAGGGTAATTTTAAGGGTGTTTTGATAAAGCTCCAGTGGTTCTCTTGGATAAGTTGGGCATAATTGTGATGAGTTTATTTGCCCTTTAGGAGGTTCAGTTGTTTCTTGTTTTGTCAGCTGATCTTCGGCAAGATTCACTGTTTTCATTGATCCTTTAGGTACATTTAGTTTTCTTTTCAGAGTTTTCAGTTTCTGGGGTTTCTTCATCCGAAACATGATCAATATGCATGTAGATAAAGCTTAATTCAGAAACTGTCAACTGATGGGGTAATAAGTAACTTAAATAAACATTTAATTATATCCTAAGCAACATCACTCCTGAGTCAGAAGGAAGGCTAGTTTACCGACAGTTGAAATCGACACTTGTGGACATACGTAATTCAACCTTGACTGTTCAATATACCTCCTAAGTTAGTTTCGGAAATGTTAAACTATTACTTAGAAAAACATAGCTGGTACCATTGCCTGTAAACACTATTTATTAATGCAGACCTTTCTTGGCAGTACTCACTGGAAATACCTTTATTTCACAGTGTGTGTCGATTATGACACTGTGAAAGAGTTCAGATTAGGTTTACTAGTATGACATCCCCTTTTCTGAAGATATGATGAATTATTGAAGCCAAAGCTTTTATTTTCAGCAGGTCTGACACATTACACCGTCTTTAAAAATAGATGCTAATCTGTATTTACTATTATACATAATCTCCTAGCTAATAGCAGCTGATCCAGACAGTGATATGGCCTGTTGTGTGTCTGTCTACATGTGTTTGATTACAGCACTGTGTTGTGTCATGCTGTTAGTGATAAATACAGATACTGACTCACAGCTCTGGTATATGAGGATAAACTCGGTGAGAATAAGCATGGCACAAGGCCAACGCAAAGCTATCCTAATGTCAGCCTGAAAGAGCACACATAGTTCAGAATTCCTGGCCTGGCTTGGCCTCGTCTGGCCCTGGGTCCACATGAGCATGCTCAATTGAGTTTACACCGATCAACATCTAAAACTTTCTGAGAAATCCCCATCTGCAAGGGATAGAAGCGGATTAGTCATATTACACTGGATTACAGTGCATTAAGGAAGTGTTAAATATTAGTCATAAGGCATGCAGAGAGGGTTAAGATGGGTAATGAATAATTAAGGAAGAGTAACAATGGCTTCAAAGATGTTTTAAAGAGGATATGTGGTTTTAATTATTCGTTTGTTGTCGGAGCTTTTGATAATTGCCATGCATAATCAGAATGGAATCTGGGATGGATGAATAGACAGATGGATGTCTTTTAATGAATTTCTAGTTACTTGCTATAGTGATACAGTATTTACATCACAGTATCTAAATGGGTAGATATACATTCTTAAACTTAAAACTGGTTAGTGCAACTGGTTAGTTGCAGAGGAACGCACCAACACAAAAGCAGTACTCATCATGACAGTGTGTATCACTAATAGTAATGTTCCTAGGTGAATAAATTCCCATCTGATGCTTCAACGCTTCTGTCATATGCAATTATAAACTGACAAAGCCTCTGGAGAACTTAATCCCTGTTATCTAGATCAAAATAGAGTTAACCATTCTGTTCCTAGGAGATGCCATCGATGCTTTGGCAGGTAGCGGTTGATATATCAGATTAAAGAGCATTGTGACAGCAAGGCAGGAGTCAGTCAGAATAACTACAGTGGCTACCAGTGCAGCATGGCTGTGTTACAGTTTGAACAGAGTGCTTGGCTTGTATTGTTGGCCTGAGCTGATAAAAATGTTAAATAGTTTAATTCTGGTGCAGGTGACACTTTCTTTGCAGATGACGTCATGCAGCAGAAGAGAACTCCCCTTGGAGGGCAAGAGGGGATTTCTGCATAGACAAACGACTACCGCGTTCAAAGTGTAAAATCAAGAATATTTTTTATTCCTAAACTACTTTTGTGTACCAAAAATATTCGCCTCCATCTAAAGCCTAGACGTGGTATCACACAACACCCATGTATGGTCCATTTCCACAAAGTTCTCCGGTTTGATTAAGTACAGTTTTGCCATGGTTTAACGCAGTGGTTCCCAACCTGGGGTCCAGCACCCCCAAAGGGGGGCAAAGATCTCAGGGGGAGTGTGAGGTTTTGTCTGCTCTGAAGTATATTAAGTAGAATCATGAGAAAGTACTTAATAAAGGAAAAATGGTTGGGAACCACTAGTTTAACACATTAGACTGTGATCTTACCCGTGTTTTCCTCAGCTGATATCTGTCCACTCTCATCTGTTGTGACAGGAAATCTGTCTCTTCCTAGAGAGCCAGATCACTCGGCCCAGAGCTGGTTGTTTGGCTTCCAAACAGCTCTTTATTTGGTAGCAGTTTGGCTTTTTAAATCTGGATTAAAGAATGACAAAGGATGGAGGAAAAGCAAGGAGCTACCACAGCTAACATAAAAGAGCCGTTCCGTAGCACAGGCTCATTTGTGAACGGCTCATCATTACTCGATAGCACATCACTGATTCAAGTAAAAGTATATTTGTGACAAAACAAGGATTATTTATATGTTAAAGGGGCTCAGGTAGCATCTTAGCTCGGTTAAAGACTCCACAAGACTTTGACTTCCCTCATCTGACAAGATAACGCCAGGCACTAGGTCTGTAGGACTGAGTAATATGTGATATTGATCGCCTCAACCTCAGGTAAATCAGCTAAACTGTGGTAAAAACATTTTTTGTGGTAAAGTGTATGGATCATAATCAATGAATACAGCAATTTTCTGATGATAATTGCAGCACAGAGGTCAGTGTAGAGTTATAAAGTGCTAACTTTCATCTGTTCCCATTCATTCCTAATGACCGTCCTAATGGCCCCATTTCCTGACCCCTAATGGACATTCAGGATCACGTGATTGCAAACAACCTATGGATCTGAAATCAGCCATTTAGCTGGATAATCATTCCCAAATCTCTATAGTATAAATTTGAGGCAAAAGCATAAACCACGCTTTAAATTGTATAAAGAGAAGAATGCATTGGGTTATGGTGCTCAAAAAAGCTTTATTCAGCTATATTTTTGGGTCAGTTACAGTGAGCACTAAATGTTGAAAGAATCTTGAAAATTGCAAAAGCTGAACAAATGACAGTGGACAATAGAGCACCCACAATGACTAAAAAAATGTCAGATTCCAGTATAATTGGATTTAGAATAGTTTATAGCACACTATTACATGGCTATGTTAAATACTTGATTTTGATTGGCCTCTCACTATTCATTATCCCTTATATGTCAGCAAGAAGACTGGACTATTCTGGCTCATGTATGACATCAAAACCATGAATCTGCTTAATACCAGCATTTTCAATCATCTTAGACATCCTCATCCTGAAACTGTACTGAGTAAATGTTGTTTTGGTCTCATAATTCATTGAGAAGGGTTAATGGTGCTTCTCCAGTGGGTTAAAGTGGGTTGTAGGGTCGTCAGAGTGGTTTACAGTGTGTTTACAGTGGGTAAGAAGTCTAACAGTCCATTTAGATTTTCTTAAATGGGTTTTAAAACATGCAAAATGGGACCAAATGAATAATAAAGCATTTTAATTTGGCTAGACTGGTTTATAGAGCATTTAAAATGGAAAGAAATGGGTTTACCTAAATTAAGTTGGACAGATGGACTCAACCAAGAAGACTAAATGTTCTCCTTCTCCTCCTCTTCCTCCTCCTCTGTCAGAGCTGATTCAGTTGCTCTCAGTGTTTTCACCCACACTCTGTTGTTACGAAAGCATTCACTGCAGGGCCCTTGCAAGCTGTGACTATAAAGGTACACAGAAAGAACAATCACACTTATTCTCCAGCAGGTCCACACTCTTTGTATTTGTTCATAGCCTGTATGTATATGTAACACCTTCTCATGCGTAACTGGGAACAAACACAGCTGCAAGGAGAGATTTGGGCTCTGACTTTCAAGGCATCACGACTTTTCCTTAAATGGCCCGGGTACACAAGGATGACACAAAAAAATAATGCTGATTTGGCTCCTTATGGCTCCTTATGATACTACTGTAGTTTTTAATGGCTTAGTGATCCTGTTTTATCACATTATGTTGCTCTGTAGGTGTATGAGCTCTAATCTTTGCCTCTTTAAACAGAGGTGAAGAAGAGTTCAGATATGCAAAACAGCCCTTAGTGGCCCTTTGGCAAGCTGACACATGGACTGGCCGTGTGAGCCGCTTTTAAACCTATTTTCTTCCTGTATTATTACAGTCTTTGTCCTCCAGCTGCAGCACCATATGTTCTTCATGTTATTAATGTTAAGTAGATCAACTGTCCAGGTCTTCAGGTCAAAATAACATCAATAAATCTGTATAGTATGAGTGAGAGATATTCAATTCCTCTATTTTTCCCTTAGAGGCCCAAATGAATGTGTCATTGAGTAATACATCTTAAAGAGATTCATGCCAACAGGCCAGACTGAGATACTTCTCCTGACCTTCTAACACTGACACCATGGTTTTTGCTCCAATGATTTCTTTGAATGAAACATCTCCATAGCCTGAGTGTTGATACTGTGTGTTCCAATAAGGAGTAAGGCGAGAGCAGAGTGCTGCAGTCTGAGGAAAGGTTATATTTAAACACAAGTTATGCCCCCGAGCAAAGTGTTTTTTAATACCAACTGAAGGCTCCAGCATCCTAATGAAAACACAAATAAGAAAATTGAGCATGTGAAGCTACTTTGAAAGAGGGGTGATGTTTACGCTCTCATTAAGAACATCAGAAGTTGTTTTTATGAAAGGGGGGGTCTAATTAGACATTCTTTCAATATTACAGTGTTGGATATTCATTATTAACGCTCAAGTCACTGGATAAACATGTCTGAGTGATTCTCAGTCTACAGACAGTTTTAAACACTGATGACCTGCTGCCCCTGCTATGTTTACAGTCTGTCATAAGTTAGGGTCTGTGTCCACAGCTGCTGTTTTTATTGCACTGGCGGAGCCCACAGTCTCTCTTTCAGATCACTTCTTACCAGCGTTTATTGTTGTGAGGTTACAAATGCTGACTTCAGCTTCTCTCTGTATCCATTGCATTGTGTATAATTAGCTCTTGATAATTTCCTGTATTCAAAAATGATGACAACTTTATTCATAGAAATTTTCAAAACACACTGCAAGACAGCTGAAGTTTGATAAAAAGAGATAAGTTGTCTTAACTTAAAGGGGACATATTTTACCCTTTTAATGAGTTGTTTCTGTGTCTGTGACTTTAAATGTTACTGAGCCGTCTGACTCCGCCCCTCTCGGGAAATGGATGTGGCCTTCCTAATCCTCCAGCTGAGAGGAGCATCAGGAGAGGAGAGCAGAACTTTCTTCTAAGCAGGGAGGGCCAGCCAAACATGGGGGCGCCGCTATCTCCCCACATGAGGTCATGAGGGGAAATCTGAGAACGGCTTGTTTTAGCACACATTTTTTGAAAAGTGTAGAAAGGGGGGAGGGGTTGTGGACAGGCCAGGGGCACATATTTTTGTTAGAAAAGCCTGAAAAAATGTATTTTGCATAATATGTCCCCTTTAAAAATCCACAACAGCTTTTCAGCTCAATTTTTCTGAGATGATTGAAAATATTTTTAGTTTTTTGTAGATAGTATTCAGTCATTCTAATGTGTTCACACCAAACCCAGACAATCGTGTATCTGTGCAAATAGAGGGATTTGACTCTCGTAATTTTTTAAAATTCACACGAATAACTCGCTCAACTTCCATGTACACAAGTGCCCACAAGACACAAAAGGGGAGGGGCTTCCTTCTCCAACATCCAGCATTTCAGTCATTTGTCCACAAACATGGCTGAGCTTGACTACGCTGAGAGGATTGCCTCTTTGTATCTGCTGTGACAAAGTGACAACTAAAGTTTTCACAACTTAGCAGGCAATCTGACTTCCTCACTCACTCTCCTCCAACCGAACCCCTTTTTTTGTTTCCATGCCGTTAGAACAGGAGCGTTGTTCCTCTGGTTGATCTGATCTGGTTGAATGAACCCCCCATGACCCCCCTGGCTGGTCCTCCAGGGATCCATGCTGATTCATCCATGCTGAAAGGACATGCCTTTTTAATGTTGAACAGCTGCTAACCTCCTCCACAGATGCCTCCAAGATTGAAAAGTGCTCAAATCAATAACAATGCCATCAGATTGGAAATGCATCATTTAAAGTCTCTCTCTGTCTCTCTTTCCAGGAAGTGGGTGTGGTGCAGTGGGCGGCACGTTGCCAGGGCTTATAGGTGCCACCGGTCCCTCGGTGATGATGAAACCGTTCCTGTCATTTCCTGTTGAGACGTCGTCGCCAGTCGGGCTTTTCCCAAACTTCAACACGGTATGATTGTGTGCGTGTGAGTGTGAGGGATGACAGGATGCTGTAGCTGCAGGCCGTACAGACCGACTGGGATAAAGAGACCTGTCACTTCGTCAGCATCACTCTGTCATCACCGTTCAGTCAGTCCTCAGCAGGCTGGTGACCTCTGACCTCTGCGTGTGTGCATATGTCCTGCAGATGGACCCGGTGCAGAAGGCCGTCATCAACCATACCTTTGGTGTCACGTTGGTACCTAAGAAGAAGCAGGTCATCTCATGTAACGTCTGCCAGCTGAGGTTCAACTCTGATGTAAGCAGCCATGTTTGTTTCTCTGTGTTTGTGAAGTTTGAAAATGTAGGTCTGAGTCTTCATGCTCTTCTGGGGTCTCATTTAAAAACATTAAGTATGCACAAAACTGGATGTATGCAAGTTTTTGAAGTACAAGAACTTTATTGTAAAACCTTTGCACCAGTGAGAAAATCCTGACCCCTGTGTCCTCACATTTTGGAGGCAGCTGAAGTTTGCCACAGATGGTGAGGAGGTGAATTGAGGCCAGTTATTATTCATGCCAGTTGCGCATTTAATTTCGTCAAATCAAACTTTCTAGAAGGATCCACATAATCTTTCAAATCAGCAGTTTCATTTGTAGCCATGTCTGGAGTGAAACATCCCTCCTTAATACTTTACAATATGAAAAGATTTGGACATTTAATGAAGATTAGGCCGGCTGTATAATTCATCACTGATAAATCCCCTTCATTGTGTCAAAATCCACATTTTCAGGTGTGTCATGATTTTAAAGAGAACACTGTGAGTAGGCTTTTTTTTAGGGAGACTTGTATCTAAATAATTTCTGATGCCTGCTGTTTTTAGTTTGTTGTGTACATACACTCTTAAAAATGGATTCTACAAACTGTCCTATGAATCAGACCCAAGATGTTGTATTAATTCTTCTTTAATCAGGTCCCTGTAATGTGGTATCAGTCAACCTCTTTTTATATTGTAAATGTTCAGTTATGTACGGGCGTATAAATACTCACACACCATGGCAGGGTACAGCACTGGGTCTTCTCTAAAGTCAAACTGCTGGTCGTATGTGAGTTTGAATACATGTTAGTTTTTCTTTCTGTGTGTAGATCAGTGATTATTAGACTATGAATAACAATGCATACTGCGTGCTGCAGCAGAAACATCTGCAACATTAGCAACAAATTTAAAACTTATGTTTGCACTTTCTATGTGAAATTTAGATGAAGTTAATTGATTCTTGTTGATTATTTTGGGCCCTACAGTAGTATGTAAATTTTTATGCTTCGCGTAAAGTGACCTTGCAGCAGAACAGAGCTTGCCATTGTTGCATAACATGAAAATATATATATGAGGATGAATAAATAATTTTCAAGGCCTCTCTTATGTGTTTAAAAAGACTGGAACCTTTACTTCACATTTTTAGATCATGTCTGATAATAGTTGTGGATTATCATTTTCATATTTCCTCTTAATGATGGAGGAGAAGAGTGCATAGGAGCTATTATGCACAGAGAGACAGGAAAAAGGAGATAGGATCATTTTACCTCATAGCGGGGGCTAAAAGCTAAGCTACATAATTCTTCGAACAACTTTTTCTCTGGATATGCTGCAGTTAAAAACATACCTGTTCTTATAAAACTTGGAGTAAGATAGAGAATGAAATGTTTTGCAAAATATTGGGTATTTTCTCAAGTAAATTGATAGCTAAAATGCTAGCATGCTTGCTTTCTTTAATACTGTGAGTTCTTTAGCTGTTTGAGACAAACTTTAGTCAATATAAGACAGCTCCTCTTACAAGAACAGGTTCTGTCAGAATACCTCCCCCTAACATGGTGAAGAGTTGGTATTACTTAGTAAAGTTGGTTTTTGTGTACTTGATTTTTCTGTCAGGTTTTCCCACAAACTGTGTTTTTAAGAGTCAGGTGACATAGTTCAGTCCCGTGAACTCAGCTCATTCATATAATGAATGCCAAAAGGAAACAGGGTTCCTTGTTAGAGGCATGCCAATCAAACATGACTAATGTATGAGCATTTGAAATTATTCATGAGAGAACATAAAAACAGGAATCACTGTTGAGGAGAAGAGACAAGGAGTGGAGAGGAGTAAAGCATTAAGATAGTCTAATAAACTGAATAAAAGCTGAGTCACAGAGCTTCCAGACAGTCACATGAGGACAGTGTTGACCTGGAGCCTTGTTACAGTGCACTTACACACTGTCACTGTGGGCTGATACACTGTGTGGTGACACCTAACATGAACAATCGTTTACAGTGTAGAGACAGTCCGTTTAACTCAAGAAAAAACACAAGTCCATGCTGCAATTTTTCCAGAAGGAAAAGGAACCTTCCATGTCAAATTGTATGATCCTTATCAGATTTTTTTCCTCAAAAATATATTTTTTTCAATTACACAAATAACCTACAACCAACAGAGATTTGGTGCCACAATTAAATGTATTTAGTAGATTGAAAATATATTGATAAATTACCTTTTTTTTCAGGCAAAACAATTAGTTAACTTTTTGTAATAAAAGCATTTGTGAAAGAGTGTAGTAACTTTAGCGCTACGGAAACCAAATTGCCAAAACTGCGTTGTGAACTCAAAACAGTGGATGTTCAGGGCAGGCGCGGTGCTTGGATTAACATTTTGGACAGGCTGAGGTCATTTCGGCTGGGCCTGGTATTATCCAAAGTTTAAACTGTTTCCCCTTCTTATAGGCTATTATGCTGGAGATGTTTCCCTGAAACATTCAGCCTGCAGGACCTGCAGACTACTCATGAGACTTGTGTTATTATTTGATATGATTCAAACATACAGCTATTACTGCCCAATTAATGCAAAAAATAGGACCTGCTGGAGAAGTCATTTCAATTAGATAAAAATATGTAATTTAAAATAAGTGACTGCATAAATCAGTTTGTGAGGACAGCCTGA